>NW_015505846.1:0-1334 GCF_001515645.1 Sinocyclocheilus grahami
AAAAAATGTTAGTGCTTATGATGGTTGGTTTGTTGACATGCCTAATCTGATAAGAACTTGTCTTACTTCAGTCATCTTCAAGATAAATTTGGGTAACAAGAAATAAAGTGAAATGTATAACACACAACAAAATGTTTTAATCTGTTTGTTAGACTGGCTGTAAATCACAGTGGTGAGAACGACATTGAACATTTGGCACTCCTTTTTTAGGAGCTTCTAAATCAGTTGCACAGGGCTTTTATTTTTTGGGGGGGACCCAGAGGATGTTATTATTTGCTTGCTTGCTTTGGTTTAATCAGTAACTGGACAGAGCTCTTAGACAAAGCCATAAAATGAAAGAAAAAAAAAAGTGACATGACGTGGTGACCCATAATCAGAATTAGTGCTCTGCATTTATCCCATCCAAAGTGCACACACACACACACACACACACACCGTGAACACACACCCAGAGCAGTGGGCAGCCATTTTTTTTGCTACGTCGACCGGGGAGCAGTTGGGGGTTCCGTGCCTTGCTCAAGGGCACCTCAGTCGTGGCATTGAAGGTGGGAGAGAGTGCTGTACATTCACTCCACCCACCTACAATCCCTGGTAGGTAGCTCTTGGTGCATTAAGAAGATCTGTAAAGTTGCAAAGACTAAAGTCTCAAATCCAAAGAGATATTCTTTATAAAATGTAAGAGTCACGGGGCGGGGTCGGTCACATGTGGTTGCCGCAAGCCCGACTGCCGCACCGTTCTCAAGCCGCTCACTCTAGCCCGGCCTCCGCTCACACTAGCCCGGCCGCCGCTCACTCTAGCCACCGGTCTCCACTCACTCTAGCCCGCTTGCCTCCGCTCACTCTAGCCCGCTTGCCTCCGCTCACTCTAGCCTCTGTGTTTTTCGTTGTGAAAGCGAAACTACTTTGTTTGGCCTTCCAAACGAGCAAAAGAGGACACGACTAGAAATCAGTGGTTACATTGTATTTACAACACTGTAACAGAACAGTTCAACCCAAATATTCAGATGTGTGCAGCACATTTTATGGAGGACTGTTTCCTGATCCTGGAAGAGTAGACTACAATGCCGGCTGTTCTGACTCACAGACTGTAAGTACGTTTTTTATATTTAAAGGATTTGCCACTGATGATTCAAACGCGAGTTTTGAGCAGTGTAGAGTAGCGCTTGTTGTTTGTAATTTTTCTGATCACAAATGCAGACATGGTTTTATGTTTACGCGGTGTGATGCAATGCGTAAATAGACAGTATAAGTCATTATAATCCATAATTATGTCTCCATTGGATGCAACAAATGCCTCGTTTATAATGGGTTTTAATGTTTTTGTCTCGTCGCTC
>NW_015505846.1:1347-3016 GCF_001515645.1 Sinocyclocheilus grahami
GAGCACACCTCGCTTTTCAGACCGATGAACTTTGTAAAAATCGACGCGTTTCAGAAAGGCGGGGCATAGAAGAGAAACAATAATGTACAGTATGTAGAAATTAATGTGTTTTTTAACCTTAAACCGCATAAACACATTTCATTACACCAAATACACAAAATAATGTTATTTTTAGCAACATCATATAACCCCTTTAAAAGCTATATAAATTATAGTATACTTGGACCAGTCTGACTATAAGTAGACTGCAATTTCCTCTCAATGGTTAAATATTGTCTAAGACCAACCAGTGAGACCTTGAGTTGAGTAAAGTCCTTGTGACCCAAGCTCCTTTACTTATCATTGATCGTTTTATTTGTTAGGTGATTATTTTTGGTTGACTTTGAAGCTAAACCAATGTAGTATTAATTTCATTGGCATTGCTAAATCATGAAACTTGCTGGTATTTACATTTGCTTCAGTAACTGACTTGGATTGCTGTTGTTGTCACTGTTATTTCCAAATGAGAGAAACCCTGAGAACTTAGAAGTACATTGAAGTGTGAACAAAGCATGTCAACTAGCTCCAAATCCACCTCAGTTATCTCACACTTGAAAGTAATTCAGAACATGCACTCGATCATTCTTCATTTTGACAGCGGTAAACATGTCATCTCATGATTTGCAAGCCTAAAAAAGGGTTTTGTTGGCATGGCAAACTAAAGAGCCTCTGGAATAGTGAATATCACTTATGCAAAGAGGCCACGAGAGGATGTTGATCCAGAGATCTAAAAATTCATCAATGTCAGAAGGCTGTGGGTTCTGCATATTAGGCTGGCAGGCACTGGCTAGCACAAACATTTTAAGCTGTCTCTAGGTTCTTTGCAGTGTATACACGTATACACCATGATCCGTTAAAATGGCACTTGACAGATAGTTGCTGGAACCGCTCTGCAATATCTGGCACGCACTGCAGAACTGCAGGAGGAAATGCATTATTATTATTAGCTATTTTAAAGCAGTGGGAAATGGGTTAAACTGCTGCATAGGTGACACAGGAGAAAGTATGGCTTAAGCAGGAAGTATAATCAGTCTATATGACTATAAATGAAGGAAGATATGTGGAACCACTTGTGGTAGGGCTGGGTGATCCGCATTTGGGAACACATCGTGCACCAGTTATACTTTTTCACATATGCATAATTTCCAACATTTTGTGGGCAGATGATTACAGCATGTTATGCTTTCACACATTGCAGGTAGATTTGTAATGAGAAGCATTTGTAAACCTGTTGAACATACACTTAAAGGCCTCGCTGGAGTTTTCTGGCAACATAAACGCTTGAAGGTTTAAGCCTTGCAAGTGAAGAAATGAAGTCTCAAGTGCTGCAATTTTAAAACTAAAGTAATATAATTAATATACTTATTATAAAATATTCTTGTTGTTACAGTTCAGAGTTTCAGAGTTACAGTTCAGAGTTTGTTGATAAGAAAATAGTCAAAATTAATTTAACTTCTGTGCTGTTCAAAAATGGTGTGGCAATTTTTCCCTGTGGTATTTAAAATGGGATTGAATATTTATGTTTTTAAACGCATCAAAGTTATTAAAGAACAGGTCATATGGTATTTTAAAGTGTCCTAATATTATATTGTGTTGGAGTCCCCTACAACAGGTTTGAATGCATCTAAGG
>NW_015505846.1:3782-23851 GCF_001515645.1 Sinocyclocheilus grahami
TTTGTGGGCAGGTCAGACTCGCGGGCAGGCGGGGATTATGCAAATATTTTATGCAGTGATGTATACCGGTAACAGGCAAAAGATTAGAAAATATGACGACTCGTTATGGCGATTCAGAATCTTTGCAGATTGTTTTCATTTAAGGATAGCTACGTTATAAACTGCAAAAGAGATATTTTTCAAAAACCCATATGACCTGCTCTTTAAATTACTGTATTGTGACAACCCTAATGAATAAAAATAATGTATATTATATTATATTATATTATGTTGCATATAAATACAAAAAGTGGAATTTCATTGACATCATAAATCAACAAATCATCAACCCAATTCATTAAATCACAAATTAATTCAACTTTTGAATTAATTTAATTTGAAAATTAAATTGATTTAAGATTAATAGATTTTTTTAGTCTTAATGAGTCGTAATGTTCACATAGTCTATCAATGCATTCTTAAGGAAACTTGATAGCCAAAACAAAAGCACATTAAAATAATTTCAATATTCATGATGGCCAGCCCTAACATGTGTTATTCAGTATTAATTGTTCATTGAATCTATACTTTTGCTTATGTATAGAATATTGCTTAAAAATTGATGTGGTTCACTTTAACAACTAGTGTTTTTTTGGTTCTTGTCATCCTTCAATAGTGTCATTTCACTCATTCGCTTGTTCTCGTTCTACAGTTTGTCACCCAGAGCGCTGGCCCTCTCTTTTTTCATTCAGAGCCTGAGGAAAGGGGGGGCCGCAGGGGCGTGCGAGAGAGCAGCCAATGGCAAAGCTGCCCTGCCCCCTGACCTTGTGCAAGAGAGGGCCTCTCGTAGACCTCAACTTCCCCTCTCTCTCTGCTTGCCGCCCCTCTAATATCCCTGCTTCAGGGTGGTGTTAATGTTGTCACACAAGAACACACTTTCACCTCTTGAGCTTAGCCTTTCAGACGTGTACTAATGTGTTTACCTGGACTGTCACCTGAAGGGCCTTTTATGACACTTTTAGAGCTTGACAGTATGACATACAATACTGTGCAATAGTAGAAGTGTGTCCATTTATACCGTTGTAGATTATGTGTGTGAAAGAGATGATGAAACATTGAATAATGTGGAAAAAATTGAGAGCAGGATGTGTCTTGGGAGCCATTTCATTGAATTTCCATAAAAAAATAATTGTAATCATTATTTGTTGTCACCATATTCAAGATTTTAATCAAGCCACTGATTAATTTTGATCATCAAAGATATCCGCAGGAAATTCTTCTGATCTGTCATGGAATCATTTGCAACTTCAAATTTTTAGGCTACTTCACATCAATCCTGTCTGTTTGTAGGTATGATTACGTTTGTCGATGTGTTTGCCGGATAAGATGAACGAGGACACTAGGACCAAATGTCACTTTCAGTTGGATGAAGGGTACATCAGAGACATTTTTCACGTTTTAGCCATGCTCTCATACAGCACAGCGCAGCACTTCATTAACATTCCAGCCCCTCAGAAAATGCACTTGAAAAAAATCTAAATCCGATTCAATTTGAAACCTGAGAAATGAAGTCAGAGCACAATTCGTATGGCAAAGGTCATGAAAACTGGCAGCCATTAGATTTGTTTGCTCGCTGTGAAGTTCAGTGCCTGGGTGAAATTACTAGAATAATTATTCAGCTCATTGTGAGGACTGTGTATAATAATAGTAATTTGTTCACTTTGCCACTCTTATGTAAAGTGACAGGATGCATTTAATAGAAGGAGAATCTTCATGCACCTCACAATTTTATCTATTTCAATTCAGTAAATCACAGTCTGATACTAGTATGATTCTCGATGCATCACAAATGTGATATTTAAATGCACTCCTTTTAAACATAGGCCTTTTCATGATGCAGAACCTTGATTGGCTGTTGTAAGATGGTTTAGAACAGGGGTCTTCAATGTTTTTCAGGGTAAGGACCCCTTAGGAGACAGAGACATAGAGCATGGACCCCCGATACAAACGGTGTCAAGTTGAGCTACATATTAAGAATATAGCCTTCGATATTAATAGAAAAAAACTATGATTAAAAATAATTTATATGTATATTATGTTAGGACAGTATTTCATGACTATGCACATTATTGTTGTTACACATGCATCACTGCCTGTATATTACTTTTTATTGTTAAAATTTAGATTTATGAATCATAACAAATAACATGTTGATAATAATCACAATTGATTAGTTGTTTGAAGTTGATGTCAATTATTTTAATGGATTTGCAGAGTCATACATTTTAATTTTACTAGTCAGTTACCTGAACTTTAGCTTCAAGTTTATTAAAAATTCTAATTTTAAATGTACTGTCAGATGGATAAATATTTACTAACTTTTTATAAAATTTAAATTTTACTGTGAGATGGACAATTAAGAATCAAATAACTTAGTATATGAAATTAGTGATGGTTTTCTAATAAACATTAATTGGCACTACCACTGCAGACCCCGGGTTAAAGACCCTTGGTTTAGAACAAAACCTGTCCACTCAAAACTTACAGCATTGATGTTAATTGATGTTAAGGTGTTGTAGGTAGTCATCAGGTTGTTGGTATGTGGTTGCAAAGGTGTTTTCAGGTTTTTAAAGCTGTTTGCTGTGACGGTCGGTCTGTGTGAATTGAATACGGACCAGAGTAGAGTTCAGCTTCACTGGAGACGCGTGAGCGACAAACTTTAAACTCGTGATTTTATTTTTTGCTGCGCTTTATGCATTTGCCCATTGTCATAGTCATGTAATTTTCACTGTGTGCTGTATGTAAAATTAGTGTTACCGTGGCTTTATTTGAAAAAAAAAGATGTCTGTGTGAATTGAATACGGACCAGAGTAGAGTTCAGCTTCACTGGAGACGCGTGAGCGACAAACTTTAAACTCGTGATTTTATTTTTTGCTGCGCTTTATGCATTTGCCCATTGTCATAGTCATGTAATTTTCACTGTGTGCTGTATGTAAAATTAGTGTTAACCGTGGCTTTATTTGAAAAAAAAAGATAAATGCACACAAACTTCCCAGAATACTTAGTGCCCTGTTGGTTACAGTGTTTACTTCCTTTTTAATTATATTTTTATTAAATATGTATTTATTTGTGAAAAATGCTTTGTCATCTAAAGTATAAGTATGTTTATTTAACACATTTATTTTTTTGATCAATTTTCAAATGTTTTCAAATTTCTTAAATATTAATTAAAATAAATAAAATGATATCGGCTTTATATCGGCCATCGGCCACCGGCCACCCTGCTTTCCAAGATATCAGCATCGGCTGTCAAGAAACCAATATCAGTCGACCACTAGTTTATTGTTTACCATGTGAAAAGACTGATCGTTTAAAATAATCAGTAGCACACCTCTCCTCAACCTCCCCGAAAGAGTTAGTATTACAAACAGTGTGTTGAGTTACGAAAGTTTAATTCTTATGGTTAGGGATTTGAACAAAACCGTAACCCTAAGTTTGAGCAATTGTAATGGTGATTCATGCCTTGGCAAACAACAGTAATAAATGAATTTTGAAGTCTTCTGCTTTGATTCATCTGTTTTCCCTTTGAAAAAGAGTAGGAGGGTTCTGGCAGTTCTGTATCTATAAGCCAGCTGTCTGTGCACGTGTGACACGGTGAACACATAAAGCCCTTACATCACGCAGATCGGAACTCTACTGTTATTAGATCAGGTATCGCCTGCTGCACCACTGCCACAGTAACACTGCTGCCATGGCAACTGGCTGTGTTTGAAGTGGGAGTGATGTCAGAACGTTGTGATTGATCAACCAGGGAGGCTGATTGTGGGATTGACTAAGAGTCCCATTTGTATTCATTTGTTTAGGATGTGGAGTTTCGTTCCTTTTCTCTTTTGTTCTTCCACAGATTCTTGTATTATTTTTCCACTGACTTAAGCACATTGACTCATTTCAGTCCCTACAACCTGGGTTCACGATAATGTCACAGTTCAGTTTTCAAACCACAAAGCAAAACATTGCCTTTTTGTGCTTGGCTGTTAAATGGTTCTCAGCTCTACTGAGTATTGAGAAATTAATTTATTTAAATTTATAAATTAATTTATTTAAAATTATTTTGATAATTTAATTTTACTTAGTTGATTTTTATTTTAATGAATTTATTAATTAAAAAATATGCTTTAGGGATGCACCGATACTGGTATCGGGCCCGATACTGAGCTCCTGTACTCGTTAAAATGCCCCGATACCAAACGCCAAGACCACACAGCATGTGATAAGTGCCATATTCAGACAAAGAAGCACCAACAGCAGACAGCAGAATGGAGTTATTAGAGATTAAGGATGTCTACGAAGTATATGTATGCAATGAATATAATGTTAAACATTCAGTATTAACGCCGGTGTAGCTGATGTGCGTGAGCTGATAAGCAAAGCACGCTGAGTGGATTGAGTGCGCGAGCTTGTCGAGTGAATATACCTTTCTCACAGACATCACTGGAAAGCTTGTAGTTCGGTCGGATATGTCAAAAACATGTAAGTAAAATAATGCACAAGTTACTTAACGGTAGGGAGAGAGAGAAAGAGAGAGAGAGAGAGCGCGCACTTCTGTTGTGTGATCTTTGATGTTCACTCACTTAGCACACACATCATTTGGATTAAAACTAAATTGTAAAAATAAGACCATTTATAGGGGCATTCACTATAAACATAATTTATTTTCAACCTTAGGCAGAAACGACTGTGAATCTAGCAGCCTGTTTGAAATGCGCTAGACTGTCATTTATAGGGGCATTCACTATAAACATAATTTATTTTCAACCTTAGGCAGACACGACTGTGAATCTAGCAGCCTGTGTGAAATGTGCTAGGCTGGACTTGTCCCTCTCATTTTGCACCAGTACAAATACGTGCACGCGTTGCGCGTTTTGCTTGCTTGAGTGTTTCTGCATTATATGAGTGGCTTTGGAATATAAATCACACGTTTCAGATGAAAAAAACGCAACTTCTATTTCTGAAAATATCACAGTTAGGAGATTTATAATGAGTGGTTCCCTGCATTATTACAGCAAAGCGCGTGATTACAGTACTAAGAGCAGCAATGGAACAGCTCTAATGCTATTAAATTAAAGATGATGTACCATAGACCAGATATAATTTGTGATTTATTTTTTTTTTTTTTACTAGTGGGGTGCAGGACACTATTGTTCATTTATATAAGTGAGATAGCAAAATAAAGTAAACTGACAAATTATACCCAAAAATGATTCATACAGTGGACTACCAGTTAAACTGATACAAATTTGGGACCAAAAATTATTCAGACCGAGTCTGGTAAAAAAAATTGAAGTTCAGGTTTGCATGAAGCTGGATGACAGCATGCCCAGGAGACTACAGGCTGTCAAATTTTTTCTATTTTTCCTTTCTCTTTGGAGTGTTACAAGCTCTTGATGCATAAAGAAGATTTATAAAGTTGCAAAGACTAAAGTCTCAAATCCAAAGAGATATTCTTTATAAAAGTTAAGAGTCAACCACGCCTACCTAAAACGTCTCTTTCTAACACGCCCCCACATGTCTACGCCACGATGTGGGAAGATTTGCATACCTCCACCCAAATGTTCAGGCAAAGAAAGAAGGCATAACTTTTATTCTTGCTGTAGTATTGTTGTTGCCGGAGTCCAGCCCGGGGTCGCCACATGTGGTTGCCGCAAGCCCGCCTGCCGCTGCTCACTCAAGCTGTCCTCCACTCACTCTAGGCCTCCAGCCTCTGCTCACTCTAGGCCTCCGGCCTCCGCTCACTCTTGCCCGGCGTGTGTGATGCTGTTTCGTTGTGAAAGTGAACTACTTTGTTTGGCCTTCCAAGAGAGGACACGACTAGAAATCAGTGGTTAAGTTGTATTTACAACACTGTTCCAGAAAAGTTCAACCCAAATATTCAGATGTGTGCAGCGCATTTTATGGAGGACCGTTTCCTGATCATGGTAAAGTAGACTACAATGCCGGCTGTTCTGACTCACAGACTGTAAGTAAGTTTTTTATATTTAAAGAATTTGCCACTGACGATTCAAACACGAGTTTTGAGCAGTGTAGAGTAGCGTTTGTAGTTTGTCATTTTTTTGATCACAAATGCAGACATAGTTTTATGTTTACGCGGCGCGATGCAATGCAACGCGTAAAAAGACAGTATAAGTCATTATAATCTGTAATTTTGTCCCCACTGGATGCAACAAATTCCTCGTTTATAATGGGTTTTAATGTTTTTGTCTCGTCGCTCCGGCCGGGAGAAGGCATCACAATATGGTAAGGGCCATAACATTTCCGTCACACGCTTGAGGTATTCGGCCAATCACAATGCACTGGATAGCTGGCCAATCAGAGCACACCTCGCTTTTCAGATCGCTGTTTCAGAAAGGCGGGGCATAGAAGATAAACAATAATGTACAGTATGTGGAAAATAATGTGTTTTTTTAACCTTAAACCGCATAAACACATTGCATTACACCAAATACAAAATAATGTTCTTTTTAGCAACATCATATGACCCCTTTAAGGCTAAATCCATTACATACCATTCTATCAAAGTTATCTAACATTATCAAGATGAATTTGTCCTGACACAGTTTAACTCCGAGTTCTTGTCATATTTTATTAGCATTTTCTAAACTATGCAAATAAACTGTGATAATGTGAGAAATGTTGAAGGTGTCTGAATACATTTTTGTTTGACTATCTATTTGATAAATGAAGTTAACCAACTAACATGATATATACTCTTTTGGTTTCTGTACCCAATATTTAAAAAATTTACAAATGCAATAAAAATGTCGGTATCGGTACTCGGTATCGGCAAGTACCAAAAATAAAAGTATCGGTATCTGGCGAGTACTGGAAAAAGTGGTATCGGTGCATCCCTAATATGCTTGATAGTTTTTTTTGTTTTGTTTAATCGATCATTTGAGACCAAAATCATTTGAGAAACAATTGTGATGCTAGACTAGATTTTGTGATGCAGAACTTGCAGCCGTGATTTTGTTCCAGCATGTGTTATTTACTATATTTAAATTAAATGGTGTAATATATACAAGTCTTATCTCAGCCATCAGTCTGTATGATCACATTGTAAGAGATCAGCATCAGCCGTCAAAAAATCCATGTCAATTGACCACTATGCAAAATAGAAATAGTTGTGTGGACATTTGAAGTTAACTGTCATTCCCTTTACTTACTTTAAATTGGCCAAACATTCGCCTAACATCTCTGTAAAACCCCCAAAACTCATATTTCCTCCCACCGAACTGACTTAATTTTAAACTTTTGCGTTCCAGAGGTCAGAACGCAACAAACCAGATTGATGTCGTCGCTTAGTTGAGGGCTCTGCAGAAGTTCCTCGGTGAGAGCTACATTGCTATTATGTGTGTAAATACGGCGCTCGAACTCTGATCTAAATTTAGTCTTTCCTTCAAGAAGTCTTCACTTAAAATGCAGCCCAAAACAAACAGTCTTATCCTCTCTTCTCTCCAGCTGCTGGACTGAGCCGTGTTCTCATGCGGTCCTTCAGAAGCTTTGATCTCGAGTGGAGAAAGAAGGTTAAGCAGAATAATCATTTACACTTTATATCAGCTCTTTGAGTCGAACTGGGACGGGAGTGACCGAATTGTGACTCATCGGTCTCGAGCGTTTCTCAAGAGTGCTTGCTGCACTTACTGTGGCTGGCTGCTGTCCAAAAGTACCACTTTGCTCACATTAGTCTTAGAGAGGCTTCCGCTGCGTAGCTTTCATCCACCCAGTCCAAGAGAGGAAAGGAGGACAATAGTGAAATGATGCATGTTTTTTGTGTGTGAATAAAAGCCGCTTGCACATTAGAGAAAGCTCTGATAGATAGGGATGTGTAAGATTTGTTTGGAAGGTGTGGATTACATTAACAGCGCAAACTGTTCTCAAAACCAGGAACCAAAACGTGAGGCAAAAAAATAAAAAAGTGAATGTGTGTTTCACTGTGTTATGCTAGCGTTCAAATAACCTGGGGTTGGTAAGATTTATTTTTGTGTTTTTGAAAGAAATGTGTTATGCTCACCAAGGCTGCATTTATTTGATTATTTATTTGATAAAAAATACAGTAAAAACAGTACTATTGTGAAATATTATTACAATTTAAAATAACTGTTTTCTTTTTGAGTATATTTCAAAATTGAACTTTTCCTGTGATGGCAAAGCTGGTTTTTAGCAGCCATTACTCCAGTCTTCAGTGTCACATGATCCTTTAGAAATAATTCTAATATGCTGATTTAGTGCTCAAGAAACATTTCTTATTAATTTTTGTGGAAACCATGATATATTTTTTTCAAGATTCTTTGATGAACAGTAAGTTTAAAAGAACAGCATTTATTTAAAATATAAATATTTTATGACATTATAAATATCTTGACTGTCACATTACATTGCTTACTTTATTATAATTCAATTAATTAAATAAGATTAAAAAAAAAAAATTGTTTACTGACTCCATAGTGTATATTTATGCACTCGTTGACAATTTAGACAACGTTGGTATCACTTATCTGGGATTTAAAAATGATGTTCTTTGTATGTCCACAGAGAATGCAGCTCTGATATCTCCAGATGATGAGGTGCAAAAGAGCGACATATCGTCAAGCAGTCAGGGCATGGTGGAGAAGGAAGCCCTTGGGCCACTTCTCTTGGAGGTATGTTAGACTTTTTAAACTGTTTATCTGTTGAAAAGACTGATATTGAGGTTGTATGATGTCAGAGTGTTGCTGTAGACCAGTATTTTTATTTTGTCCTCATCTGAGCCTGGCCCAGTTCCTATAGTTGGGAATGACAAACCTTTGTGCAACATACATCTTATTTTTGTCTTCCATCTCTGTTCTCTGCCTGTTCCACAAGGCCCTGAATGGCTTCTTTTTCGCCGTGAACCGCGAGGGGCGCATTGTGTTTGTGTCTGAGAACGTCACCAGTTATCTGGGTTATACCCAGGAAGAGCTGATGACCTCCAGCGTCTACAGCATCCTTCATGTGGGTGATCACAACGAGTTTGTGCGCAACCTGCTACCCAAGAGCCTTGGTGAGTCTCTCGGTGAGAAGGGCCACAGTAAAAGCAGAATTATAGCTAAAGATTTAACAGAAAATTTTACACCTAACCAGACATGATGCAACATGACAAAATTACAACCACTCAGAAGATATTTGATGATTAATGTACAGTTTTGACAAGTAGGAATTTGAACCAATGAGATTTCTTTGTGGGCGGGGCTATCAATTGCCATGCTCACCACTGGTTAGAACAAAAACATGTTGTTTGTCGCTTTATTACATTACACTTGTTTACAAATATATATAACACATATATAAAAATTTTAGCTTTTTGTAAAATTTTATATTTTATTTTGCTTTGTTGTTGTTGTTGTTATTATTATTAGCAATATAAATTTTTTCCCATATTTATGTGTATTTGTATTTCATAACCAACTGAGATATGGGAGAAGATATGGAGGTTTAATTGGATTAGACTGTATGTACTGTATGTTTCTTTTGTGTTAGTTGGCAGGTAGGGTTCTGTGTTAATCATTCACTGTAAATATTAGCACAAAGGTTTGAGGTCAAACCCTTTTTTATATCAGAGCTCAGTGACACTCCACTGGGGGTCTTTTATCTCATACTTACCTTGCACATCTGTGTGTGTTTTCAGTAAACGGTGTGCCATGGCCTCAGGAGCAAGGCCGAAGGAACAGCCACATGTTTAACTGCAGGCTGCTGAAAAGACCACCAGACGAGGTGGACGCAGAGAACCAGGAGGCCCGTCAACAGTATGAGCTCATGCAGTGCTACACGGTCTCTCAGCCCAGAGCGGTGCAAGAGGAGGGTGAGGGTGAGACCACACACATACTCATAAAGTCATACCCATATAAATATTTAGCTTAGTGCAGGGAGTCTGATGAAGCTGTCATTGACACGCCAGTGTTCAAATATGAAATCAGTTTTTTGGGGGGGGTTCAAAAGTCTGAGTCCACTAATAAAAATTCTTCTATTTTGCATTTTTCTAATTGAATTATGTTTAATCATGTTCTGTACAGATTTATGAAAATATGCTCGGCATGTGTTGCATATAGCACTTCAAACAATTGTCTCTGTTGTCCACAGACCTGCAGAGCTGTTTAATCTGTATAGCAAGTCGAATGCCTCATCCACCTCAGATCCCTGTCAGTACAGAGTCTTTCATCACTAAGCAGGACCCTACAGGTAGTGTTTCATTATGTACACACACAAGTATCAGCTGCTAGGACCTGTTGATCTGACCACGTTATCATCATGGAAGAGCTCATGCAGGGTTATTGTCGTAGGCTAAAACATTTGAACATATTGAATTAAAAATACCTTTAAAAATAGAACAAATATTGCAAAGCAGAAAAACTGTGGCTGAAATAGCTGTTGCTGAAATAAAATGATGAATGAAAAGAAATAGTATCTGTAGTTATCAAGAGAAACTAGTAAGGTTACTGATAACAAAAATGGACACTGGTGTTCACACAGAACATGTTCTTAATTGCTGTAAATGTAAACATGTTAGACTTTAGTTTGTCTCGCTCTTTTGCAGTACGTCTCTGTTTTTTCAGCATCTTGTTCTTGAGATGATAATGATTTTGATTATAAGCACTTTTTACAACGCATCTCCAGACACCTTCATCTTGTTACATTTCTTTGCACTCTATTTTTTTATTTTTTGAATGTCAAGCAACAGGTACATTGAACTGACACATTGTTTCCCATAATTCCTGTTTAAATACAGACATGGCTTTCTCCCTCAAAGAAAGCTTGCTTAGTTTTGTACACTACTGTTCAAAAGTTTGGATTTGTTTTTAAAGCAATTCACACTTTTATTCAGCCAGGGCATATTCAATGAATCAAAAGTGACTGTAAAAAAACATTTATAATATTACAAAAGATGTATTTTTCAAATAGCTGCTGAAAATTCAGTTTGACATCACAGATAAATAGATTAAATAGAAAACAGTTGTTTTAAATTGTAATAATATTTCACAATATTACTTTTTAATGTATTTTTGATCACTTAATTACAGCCTTGGTGTGCATAAGAAACTTGTTTCAGAAACTGCTTTTCTTATTGACTCCAAACTGGACTGCAAGAACAGAAAACGAAACTATGTTCTTTTTCTCTTTTTGCAGAAGGCAGTGCTAAATGGTTTGTTAAATCTGTGATTTGAAAAGCTTCCTCCTCTTGAACCTGAAGTCCTGTTTACAGAATGTAATGATCTTTCCCGATGTTTGATGTGTGTGTGTGTGTGTGTGTGTGTGTGTGTGTGTGCGCACGCAGGGAAAATCATCTCTATTGAGACGAGTGTTCTGAGGGCCACAGGCCGACCAGGTTGGGAGGACCTGGTCAGGAAGTGCATCTACGCATTCTTCCAGCCTCAGGGCAATGAGCCCTCCCATGCCAAGAAGCTGCTTCATGAGGGTGAGTGCTTTCACCTCCATTCTAGCCATTTTGAGTAGTACTTGACATTTCAAAGCAGTAATGATCTGCCCTTGCCTTTCTTTACCTAGAGAATTTATGATTTATTTGATGATTTACACTCACATTTTGATTCATACCATTGGCCTCATTCACTTGTTCAATGTGTTCTAATATGCCCAATATCTGATCTGATATTTGATAATTGGTCAATCTGTGTATTGTTTCTTCAATTAATCCAGTAGCCAGTTTATATTTACCAGAAAAATCTGTTTTATTATCTGTTTAATTGACCGAACATGTTATTTTCCTCCTGTCAAAGTGCAAGAGGTTATAAAAAGCAATAGATATTTATGAATATAGGATATACATTACAGTTCAAAATACAGTAACATTGTGAAATACTATTTAATCATATTTATAATATTGTAATATAATATTGTTTAATATAATTTAAAATAACTGTTTTCTATTTTAATATATTTTAATAATTTGGCAAAGCTGAATTTTCACCAGCCATTACTCCAGTCTTTAGTGTCACATGATCCTTCAGAAGTCATGATGATTTTCTGATTTGCTGCTCAAAAAACATTTATTCTTGTCAATGTTGAAAACAGCTGTACTGCTGTGTTTTTAGAAATAACATGGGGAAAAAAAGAAGCATTTTGTAACAAATGTTTTCATGTTAATTTTTATCAATTTATTGTATCTTGCTGCATGAAAGTATTCATTTTTGACAGCAAACTTTTGAACGGTAGTGTTAATATGCAGCATAGATGTGGATTTATCCTAAATTTAGAGAATACTGTATGTAGTGCAGGCTTACTGATAAATCATGGTTTTTGAGTGAAAATGTTTGCATGCAATTATAGTTAGAAAATGAGACTCATTGTTGCCAAGTTGATATTTGTAAATGTGGTAACTCTAAAACAAACTAGTTTTTATGCTCTGTGTTTGTGTGTTGACAGTGATGACCCACGGCATGGCCATCAGTCCTCTGTACCATTTCACACTCAGTGACGGGACGTCCCTCAGTGCGCAGACACGCTGCAAATTCTGCTGCCCCCCAAACCCAGACGTACAGCCCTTCATCATGGGCATTCACACTATAGACAGGTAGCTGATGATGTCCTTTGCATTTATATGAGCACAACACTCTACGGACACCCTCTACGCTAGACTGATATACTATATATACATATAAATGTATATGTTTGTAAAATATCTGAAAGTACACTCTTAACATCAGTCAGTCAAGCATTATAATATGATATTATGACAATCAAGTATTATTTAATGATAGAACTTTAGTAATTAGAATTCAAATTTGGTAACCATGTATGAATGCATAGACATTTTAATTGGATTTAGGATTGGTGGTGGTGCTTTTTTGGTCATTCAGTGTTTCTGTAAAAATAAAAAAAGGGAGAAAACTAAAAATAATACTGATAAGATAATAATAATACAAATTCTACTAATAAGAACAGTATAAAACGCACTAAGGATTAACAAGCTGCTGGATTAATGAATATTAATCAGGTTGTGTGCATTCGATCGAACTGATTTACTGAAATCAAAACAGGGATATCAATAGGTGAGCACCAGTCAATGAGATTGCCGTTTGCGCATTATTACCCGGCAGTTCTTAAAAGCTGAAGAATTCCAAAAGAATGCCGTTATTTTGACAGGAAAATACAACAAAGAATATCGTTTACATGTAGCGCATCAATTCTGCATGTATGTAAGACTCTCTCACTCTTTCTGCTCTCACCAAAGCGACGGTGAGTCATGCACCGTTACACTAGAGTTCACGGTACGTCAAACACAGGTTCGCTGCATATCCATTGAGATGAACTGATAAATAGCACAGATCGCTTGATGGAGAGTGAAACTCTGAAGCGCTCAGTCTGAGAGTGTTCGGCGAGTGAAAATATATCTGTGCTAAACTTATACTTAGCCTCCAACTCACACACTGGCGAGTAAAATCTGAGAATTTATTAGCCATTGGCTAATATTAGACATCATTTAGTCGCCCAGAGTGAAGATTTAGTCGCATATGCGAGTGATTTACTCGCAATGTAGAGGGTTGGAGCATATCACACAATAATGACTATTATTGTATATATATAAATGTGTATATATATATATATATATATTTTTTTTTTGGATTGAATGTGTTTTAGGGAACACAACACTGCTAGCTCTCAGGAAAACACTACCCCCAGCCTTCTGTCTCCTGCTGCCCCACCTTCCCGCTCACCTGCCCTGCAGCCCTCCAGTGACCTCAGCCTCCATCTCAACAACAGCAATGGCACCTGTGCCACTCCTGGACCCCCAACACCCACTCCACCAGGCTACCTAACGCCCGGCCGCGTTGGGCCCTCCCAGCAGGTCAGCAGCCCCTCTGCACTTGGCAGCCCTCTCACTGCCACCCCTACCTCATTCATGTCGCCTCGACCTCCACGGGGCAGCCCGGGCCTGGCCAGCAGCCCACGCGTGCCCGGCCATCCTTTTTCCCCCTCGGCGCCCAGCATCCACTCGCCCGCTGGCGGACTGACCAGGCAGCAGTCTGGTGGCGACAGTGTCAGTTTCTCTCTCCCCTCTCCCTTACCCCCCAGACAGACTCCGACCCCCAGCAGCTCCCCAGCACGTCAGCCCCCGGCCAAACCGCCGGAAGCGTCCGCTGATGAGCCTAAAGCTGCTGCTGTGGGCAACCTCAAACTTAACCAGCTCTTGGACGGTGCCCCTGAACATGACTCTCAACCCCGTCCCGCACCCATGGCCCAGTGTCCGGCTTCTCACAGCAGTCTGACTGAGCGGCATAAGATTCTGCACCGCCTGCTCCAGGACAGCAGCCCTGCAGATGCAGGCAAGGAGCACGACATTAAGAACGAGCCTCCGACAAGTCCCAACGCAGCCTTGGTGGCACGGGGACTTGGGAAGGAAACCCAGGACCACCAGCTGCTACGCTTTTTGCTGGATACGGATGAAAAGGACTTGGAGGACTTGCCGCCTCCGGCCGTCCTCAGCCTCCATACTGTCAAGGTAAAGGCAGAGAAGAAAGGGAGCAGAGAGAATGTGCTCTGTGACGCTGCTGCTGCTGCCGCCACCACCGTGTCTGCAGTCGCTTGCTCACCTCAATCCAGTGACAAGCCCAGCCCGGTATTTACATCCTTATTTCATTATTTGTACTTAATGAATGAATCGAAGTACATTATGGAAGCATTTTTTCTATGTGCATGTTACTGTGTTACTTAACGTCCTTTTTACTCCTGAAAATCTGACCACTAATAGGCAGTGGTGGACAGTAACGGAGTAGTTTTAATTTGTTACTGTACTTAAGTACATTTTTCAAGTATCTGTACTTTACTGGAGTAGTTTTATTTTGAGTAACTTTTACTTTTACTTCACTACATTCCAAAGCATAAGATCGTACTTTTTACTTCACTACATTTCATAAAACATATCGTTACTTCTTATAATATATCACATGCTCTGACACGCAGAAGCGGTGTCTGATTCAAGAACGAACTGATTCTTTTCAATTAACCTTTTAAATCGGTTCGCAAATCGCACCAAACGATTCATTCACGAACTGGAATGATCCGATTACAGCTGCTCTTGAGTCGACAACTCACTGATTCAAATGAACCGTTTAGTGCGAGTCTCCGGTGAACTGAATTCACAAGTAAGAATCGGTAGATCTTGTGATGCTGCTAAAAGTAAGTTACTAATTTCGAATTTTAGGATTAATTATTATAACTGAAAATCATATTTAGGTGAAAACTGTCAGTTGTTTGTGAACTAAATCTGATGTAAAGGGTGATCTATTTAAGCCCACTGAAATGCTTGAATGCAGACATATCAACATCAGTGTCTCTGTTTTAGGTAAAAACAAAACAAAAAAAACATTAAAATGACACAGATTAAAATAACTCATGCACGTTAATATTCCCCGCTGCCGTAACGTCCCAGGTATTTTGAGCAGTAGGATTATAAAAAATATGTGCTAATATAAAATTAAATTAAGTAGCCTATATAAAATTGCTAAATAAATCTATCTATCAGTACTTTTTTTACTTAAGTACATAAAAAATCGAGTACTTTTGTACTTTCACTCGAGTAAAATTGAAAAAGGAGTACTTTTACTTTTACTGGAGTAATATTTTATTATATATATCTGTACTTTTACTCAAGTACTTGATTTGTGTACTTCGTCCACCACTGCTAATAGGATGTTTGGCCGATGGAAGAAAAGTCTATTTTGACCATTTACTGCTTCTCACTATTAATCTCTGCAGCAAATTTACTTTTTATTTCTATAACTGGTAATGAGAATGAGGTGAAAAATGCACGTCATCACAATACTTAAAAGTTTTTTATGAAAAAAATACTGAAAAAAGCATAAAGAATTCACTGCATTGTATTGCAACAGTGTACTTATATTGTTGTTTCAGAAGCTCAGGTTTTTACAGCAAGGTCAGTTTTCAGATGTTTTTGTTGAATGTTGGTGCATGATTTAAGTTAATATTGAAAATGTTTGATACAATTTTGCATATTTTAATCAATTATGTGGGCAAATATCTTTTATTTTATTATATTGCTTTATGTGGGCAAATATCAATATTGAATAGTATAATTGCTCACAGTACCCTGAACTTTTTCAACTTTCCAAAACGCTGATGTCTTCACATCCATTGGTAGTCACTGCATTGCGTCAAACTTTTCTCACCTTTGAGGCTGGACATGCCCATATGTCATCATTCATGTCACAGGAAATATCTGTCTTTCATGAAAATAAATTCCAGCTTTAAACCAGCTTTAGCGTGAACTCTAACATGACTATTAATAATATATTTTGTAGGGATGCACCGAAATGAACGTTCTGGACCGAAACGGAAAATTCTTTGTAATACTTATTTATTTTATTAAATAATATAAAGTCATTTTGTAAGACTTTTTAATTTAAATCAACAATTTTACTGATACTGAATTTAAAGAAACTTAGCCAATAAAATAACCACACTTTTATTGAAATTAACGCAATAAAATCTGTCACTAATCACTAATATTTTGTAGGCCTTACTCTTGCTGCGTTTACTCATGAGCTGATTTAAGGGAGTCACGTGTGGACTTTGTCTTTCTTGTGCTCTGGTGTGCCTTTTGATGTTGATGACCTTTGCTATCATTTCCATTCCACCTCTGTGTGTGTTTACATGAGTAGCAGTTTCCCAGTAGCGATCTGGACACTTTGAACCAGCTCTTGCCCACTTTGAGAAGCTCTGTGGGAGGTAAAGCAGTAGAGGAGCCAGTGCTCGTCCAGCCCAGTGAGGACAACCTTTCCATCGGGTTGAATGTGAAGAGAGAGTCACCAGGAACATCAAGCAGAGGCGAGGCCCATTTCACTGGAGTAATAATACAAGTCATAATATTTCATTTATCCTAAGTCCTCAATTACTGCTTTTTCCTCCTCCATCTCTCTGTAGCATTCCCTGATGGATCAAACCTCTCAAATCAGTCCTCTTTTGAGTTCTGCGACCCCTCTACACCAAACCAGGGTCAGGTCCAGGTGCCGGATCTTGGGCAGACAGACCTGTTTCAGTCACCCAAGGAGAGCAGCAGCCCCTTTGCCAATCCAACCAGCCTCAACTCTTTCAACACCAACACAGGTGCAGGATTGAATGCATCACCATGTTTGAAAACAGAAACAGTTTGATTAGTTAACCAAGGGGAGAAGTAAGACGTTTTTTTGTCTCCTTTGATTCAGGTCTGGCCAAGCTGGAGCTTCCTGAGTCTCAGCAGTTCCAGCCCTTGTCCCTGGTTGAACCAATGACCTTCGATAACAATTTGGGCAACCAGACACAGGCCCCTCTGTCCTCTCCTCAAGAGTGAGTGTTTATGAATGTCATACTATAATTCTTGATCATAATCAGGCTACAGAAATGAACAAAAAAAATTTGAGTAATATAACTAATTATTATATTTATCTAACTATTTACATTTACATTTAGTCATTTAGCAGACGCTTTTATCCAAAGCGACTTACCAATGAGGACAATGGAAGCAATCAAAATCAACAAGAGAGCAATGATATGCAAAGTGCTATAACAAGTCCCAGTTAGCTTAACGCAGTACACGTAGCAAGTTTTTTTTATTTATTTATTATTATTATATAATAAATAAAAAGAAAACAGATCGAATAGAAAAAGAATACAGCAAGCTTGTGTTAGAGGCCTTTTTTGCTTTTGTTAATTGTATAATAAATAATAAGAAAACAAATAGATATAATACAAAAAGATTAGAGAAGCTAGTGTTTTTTTTTTTTTTAAAGAAAACATGCAGTTAGTAAATGAATAGAGTGCAAGTCTAAAAGGGGCAAGTTTTTTTTAAAGAATAGAATTAGAATAGAGAGTGCTAGGACTAGAGGGTCAAATAAAGATGGAAGAGATGTGTTTTTAGCCGATTCTTGAAGATGAAATAAACTATTTATTTAGATTTTATTGCAACCTCTTGTTTCTGTCCATTTTTTACATGTATTGTATACCCTAGCTATTTTTTATTGGTGTTGTTAACTACTAAAATAACCTATATCAAATTAGATAAATTATCTAAAAATACCAACATTTCTTTTAAATTTGTGTGGTGGAGTTAGTGCTGTGTATTATGATTGACACCAGAAAATGTAATCATATATATAATTTTTTAAGTAAAAAAAAAAAAAGTTAAAAAGCCTCACTAGTGCTTGTGTGACTTTGTCGAAACTCATAAAAAGTAAATTTTTAACTACATTAAGTAGCAGTGTTATTTTAGCAATATTTTTGTGCTATTGTGGTATTTATTAATATTTTTAATTGGCCTTTATTTCAATATTACAATTTTTCTTTTTAATTTAAGTTTGTCATTTTGTTATGTGCCTATATTGTATTTATTAATTTGTTTTTGTTAAATATTTCCGTTTAGCTTTATCTTTGTTTTAGTTTTACATTTGTGTTTACATGTGTTGAGAACATTCAAGTAAATTACCTCTGATTAATCTATGTTTAATTGTTATTTAAAAACTATTCGCAGGTGCATGTTTTGTCTCATCTCTCAAGAATCGATAGAAATATTTATATTTCCACTCACAATTACTGCTATAAACATATCTCAGTCACAGGGAAGCAGATGTGCACTTTCGCCCAAATTCTACTTACCTGCCAAATCAGTTAACCATGCAATATGACAGAACTGTCACCCACTTTCTCAGAGTTCCTTTCTTCCCATCATGATCTGGGGCCAGTTGCAGAAACTTATCCTCTATATTAAGACAGTGTCTTAAGAACTAGTCTGACCAACAAGCAGTTAGCCAAGGGGTATTCAGTCTTATATTTTGGATTCAAATTAGACTAATCCAAGTTTTTATGTAACTGAATTTGAAATTTTTTGGCAAGCCTTAAAGAAAAAAATTAGATGACTAACTATTAAGACTAGTCTAAACCTTTTATGCAACCAGCCACAGAATCATAGACTGCCTCTGTCATTTTTATTTTTTCCTATGCTCTAAGCAGACAGTGTGTTCCATGTCCGCTGGATGAGATGCTGTGTCCACCCACCACACCTGAGGGCTGTAACGACGAGAAGGCCCTGCTGGAGCAGCTCGTCACTTTCTTGAGCCGCACTGACGAGAGTGAGTTGGCCGAGCTGGACAGAGCGTTGGGCATCGACAAGATTGTTCAAGTTAGTATTATTAGAAAAACATTCTTCTCATACCTTTTACATTTACAAGAAAAGTGTGTCTAAAGGTTGACCGGTTTACTGCCTCACCTACAGTGTGGATGCCTCGAACCTGTCACCCAGACCTTTCCTCAGTCTCAGCCTCCAACACCTGTACCCATGGACCCCAAGCTGCCCAGCTACCCCTCTCAATTCCCCACCTCACCCTCACAGTTTCCTGCTGAGATGGGCACAGCACAGGGCATGAGTTTCGGGGCCCCACGGATGGCGTTTCCAGGCAACGTGGGCATGACGGTGCGGCCCGGCATGAATCGAGCTCCTGGTGTGCCCAACCAGCTGCGGCTACCTCCCAACCAGCTGAGACTCCAGCTCCAGCAACGTTTGCAAGGCCCACAGCAGGTAGAGCTTCAGCTTTCACTTCATTGTGTAATAATAAATGTGAACGCACAACTTCTAAATCCACCTTTTGGATTTTCTTGCACTGTGTAACGGATCCAGTGAATGCTTTTGATTTCACCATTTCAAGTAACATGCTGTGGAACTAACCTATTCTTTTGTCGAGTGCAGCTGCTGAATGAACGTGTGTTTTGTTGCACTTGTTTAGTGGTGATATATCTCATCTCTCCATCAGCTCCAGAACAGACTTGCGGCCATAGGTCAGTTCCCACAAGGGGGGCATGTTGCCATGGGGATGCGTCAGGGCATGCAGCAGCCTCAGATGCCCTCTCAGGTTAGTATCACATGCACCAAGACGAATAATGAATGTCATTTGTAGGGGTGCAAGCATTTGCTCTGACAAAATTTGATTAAGATTGTTTATCTCAGATTTGAATCTTGGTTACAATTCAGTTTGATTTGATTAGTTTTGGTACGGTTCATAATTATTTATTTTGTT
>NW_015505846.1:23869-96776 GCF_001515645.1 Sinocyclocheilus grahami
TATATATATATATATATATATATATATATATATATATATACTGACGATGCAATCATTGCTTATTGTTTGTTTGTTTTTCTTGTTTTATTTTATTCAAAGCTAAATTATACATATGTTTACATGTAAAATTTTTATTATATATAGTTTATACTTTTATATTTTTTATATTTTTATCAAATTCTAAATTATATTATTACTACTACTACTATTATTGTAAATAAGCTAGTATTATTTATTAATACATTATTTTATATGTGTGCGCGCGTGTGTGTGTGTGTATATATATATATAGAGAGAGAGAGGAACATAATAGGTAAAATGGATAGAAAAATATTAATGCGTCTTTTTTGATATTGTTTGTTGATATATTTGTAATAAATTAAATTATACACATCATCATCATCATCATTATTATTATTATTATAAATATGATAATATATTATTTTTATTAGTTTTTAATTAAATTATTATGCAGATTTATTTATTAAATGTATAATTTTTCAAACATATATTTATGTAATAATACAAAAGCTGAGCTTTGGAACATGTGTAGAAAAATAATACTACTAGTATTTTTTATATTATATATAGATTTACAAGATCAATGCATTTTTTTATGAAAATCTAAAATTATTCCTATTAATATTATTATAATTTTTGTAGTTGTACAGAAAACATTTTCATTGTCATTGATGCGTCTGTGCATTTTTACTTTCACAATCATTGTTTGTTTTTCTGTATGTGTCTGTCAATGAAACTGAAATCCCGTCTTCTCTCTCACAGCCTCCACTCAACGCTCAAATGATGGCCCAGCGGCAGCGGGAGCTTTATAGTTTCCAGCACCGCCAGCGGCAGCTTATGCAGCAGAAGGTATTGCTGATGAGGCAGGGGATGAACACAGGACCTCTGGGGGCTCAGCGAGTTCCTAAGGGCCCCCAGCAGCAACAGCCACCACAGCAGCAGCAGTTCGGTTTTTCTCCAGGCTATAACGCCGTGCCTGGGAACACCCCTACCTCTGCATTCAGTGTCACATGATCCTTCAGAAATCACTCTTAATATGCTGATTTGGTGCTCAAAAAACATTTCTTATTATTATCATCAATGTTAGAAACGGTTGTGCTGCTTAATATTTTTTGTGAAAACAGTGACACATTTTTTTTCAGGATCCTTTGATGACTAGAAAGTTAAAAAGACAGCTTCTTTTTTTTTTTGTAATCTTTTGTAATATTCTAAATGTTAACTGTCATTTTGTTCAATTTAATGCATTATTGCTGGATAAAAGTATTAATTTCTTAAAAAAAAAAAAAATCATACATGACGGTCTTTTCTTTTTTCCATTCATTCCCATTTCTCAGGTACAGCAGGTTCAGGTGTTCGCTGATGTCCAGTGCACGGTAAACCTGGTGGGAAGTGACTCCTACCTTAACCAGTCTGGGCCCATCGGGTCCCAGAAAGGCCCGAGCGGGACCCCCACAGCCCAGTCTCAGCAGAAGAGCCTCCTCCAGCAGCTCCTGACCGAGTGAGTCGCCCACCGTCTGGCAGAGGACTGTCTCCACATGTAGAGATTTTTATTCTTCACCTTTGGTTTCTATACAGTATATCTGCAGGGTCGGTGTCTGGGCCCAGGCTTGTGAGGTTTCATAGCCGTTCGACAAAGTGCTCATTCCTGATCACCTTTTTAAACGTCTGTTTCCGGAAAGGAGAAAATATCACGTTCCAGAATTTGCCAAGTCTGTAAAAAAAATAAAAAAATGGACCTGCTGCTTCAGCCGGCTGCACGTCCTGTCGGTCAGGCCAACGTTGCAGTGCTTCTTGGAGAGCAGCGCAGCAGCTGAGCTTGGATTGGTCGAAATGGAAACTGGGGCTGGCTGTTGTCATGGTGTTGCTATATTCATGGTATATTGCTCAGTTTCAGCTGGATCTGTGACTGATAGGCTCTCCTCAGCAGTGCCTGATGATGGGAGGAATTTCCCACCTCTTTTTATTTGTTATTCTGTTTTGTTTGTTGTCATTTTTTTATTTTGGTTTGTTTGTTTTTCTCTGTTGTCGTTTTCAGAACAAGCATCGCCAGGATGGGAGACTGCTCTGTAGTGCGTATCCGTCTGCCGCAAGCTTTCCTGGCAGCACTGTTTTGAAACAGCAGACATTTTTTTAACAATGTCCTACACATTTCCCCCCTCAGCAGCTGTGAATACGAGCCACTTAGGGTCAACTCAGCCTATCAGTGTTGTTTGCGGCGACGTGTTGTGCAGGTTGGTATTATTGTACAGCACAAACGGACAAAGTTGGGACAAGCTCACACTTTGTAATTTCCTTTAAAAATGAAACCTCATCAAATTACAGGCAATTCTTGTTTCGAACGCGTATCAGCTTAACTCCAGTTCCTTTTTAACGACTTTGAGAATCTGTAATGTCACTTTGTTATTTAAAAAGTAATCATCCAGGGGGGTCTCGCGCGCTCAAGAGACTCGAATTTTTACGATTGATATTGGTTATCGAACACCCCGGTAAATGTTACAAAAACCCTCTGTTGCATTGCACGCAGGTGCGAAAATGTACATTGTACATTGATTTTCATTATACAGTTGAGTGTTTTTTAAGGATGCTCTTCAAAACCACAGGAGCTCCTTCCTGACTGGAGGAGCGAGGTGTTGTTTCACACACCGTCGGCTGCATTCTCCAGCTCTTTGACTGCTCATGAGACTACTGTTGCTCAGTCAGACACTGTTCATCAGCGTTATCCTTTGTTCATTTACCTACTAGTCATCCCCGATTGATTTCGAGCCTAAACATTCGCTAGTTTACGTGAAACGTACTAATTGAAAACCAAATTATTTTTTTAATCAAAGATATCAAAACAAAAAGACTTGCTGTGGTCGAAATTGATGTCTCACCGTGTGAGCACGAGGTATTTCACAAATCGTGCGACATAATTGGAGCACAGCTCGAAATCGTGTTGCATGCGTGACCGTCTCTCCTCTCACATATTTTCATTCTCCTTTAACAGTGTTCTTTTGTTCATGACGCTATATAAAAATGTCTAATTTTGTAAAGCAGATTCTCATTCGTCTACGAAATTCAGCCGGCAGTATGTACTGTTGAGATCAAGCCACTTTCTGCTATATATAAATGTACATAGACAATAAAAAAAGCGAAATGAATTGATGCATACATAACATTTAAGTCATTTAAGTCAGTCTGTGTTTTTTCCCATTTTTGGCTCACCGAAAAAAACACAGATGTCGTAATTAATCAATTCTGCCCTCCTCTTTGGGGAATAGGCATTCCTGTATAGATAAAAATGTTTTTTATGCAGTGGATAAGAGTCATTTAATGAACCCTACCTGTCATCATGACCGTGTTTATGCCAAATATACCAAACTAGCAAACAGCACCTATTAATACTGTTTTTATTGTTTTGTTTTCTGGTTTATAATGGCTCTCACAGTCAGTACACAACATCAAGGTACAATAGAACTATTCAGAACCTGGATTATCAAAGTATTGTGTATATAACAGATAAATGTGAATATGTATCTGTTCAGAATCAACAAAATGTAGTGCTCCGAGTTTGTGGTAATAACTACTTGCTTCCATTCTTAACTTTTTTTTCCCTTTTTTTTTTTTGACGTGTATGGCTGTCTGAAAGTGTGTGTGTGTGTGTGATTAATACTGTATATCTGGTGTTTAAAATGGAAAAACAGACAAATGTCCAGATTTTGATTTTCTTTCAATGTATTTTTATTTTATTTTTTTTATTTTTGGAATACCTGCAATTTTTCCTGTGGGTGTTGAGATTGCTCTATATGTGAGAATGATTTAGCGACTGCTGAATGTGACTTTGCTGAGGGAGAAGCAGCATGGACTGGCTTTTGTACGGGTTAATAAAAAAAAAAAAAAGGCCATATTATTTAATTTCTCTGTTGTCAAAGTTTAAACAGCTCTGACAAAGTGGAACCTTGGTTTGAGAACAGCACTGGCTTATTGTAGTGGGGTTTCGTCGACTGCCTGATGTAGTTTTTGCCATGTGTAAACACTTAAGACAAGAACGGATATTTGACCAAAGCTTCAAGATACTAAAAGATCCATATCATATGCAAGGTTCATGCAATTGGAAAATGTAGCTTTTAGTTTTTCATGTTTATAACACTACCATTTTGTCTTTACTTTCTGGATATATTCCCCTAGCTGGTTTGATTACTTTCAAAGACGTACAGTAGCGAGTTTCTTCAGATGTTCCCCCGTTGCTACTGAGCTACCAAACATGCAAATGCCTCTTCGGGAGGAACTGTAGTCACTGTTTTCAGGAAGACAGATTTCTAACCGCTAGCTATGCACCTTTAGAGGTTAAATGAAAAGCATTTGGCTTTTGTTTTAAAACTGACAACTCAAAACGGATTATTGCTTTGAATGCAGTATTCTAGCATTGCATGCTAACAAATATCTCCTGTTTTTCCTCTATTTTGTTTTTTTAACTCAAGGATATACATTATTTGTAGTTCGAAACAAGTGGTTTCAAGCTACTCGGGCAAAAAAACGAGAAAACCATACTGATGCAACTATACTTAGATATTCGACTTTATTTAGCTGGATTCTTTATACCAAATTTGAGGTGCCTCTTGTACATATTTTCAGCATAGAGGACTGCTCCTCACCGTTTGATGAACGTTTTCTTGTTTATGGAGATTTTCTTATACTGACCTTTGTAAGACTTTTGCTGTATTTTACATGAAGTTTTTTTTACAAAAAACCTAAATGTACCAGGAACTTGCAAGGAATACAATCTAATTTTGCACTTTATACATGAATTACAAGGAAAGAGGCCATGTTTAAATCGGACTATAGCATCGTGTTCTGGGAAGAAAAAAAAGGAAGACAAAAAATTAATACCCCCTGAATGTATTTTCGCAAAGTGAAATGCCATTTTGCTTTCCACGAAAAATCAAAACGTGTCTCAGGTTCTTCAGGAAGAACTTGGCTTGTCAGGCTGTCATCATTGGATCCCTTAAAAGAGCAGGGTAGCGGAGCCTTTGCTACATGGGTGTTTTTTTCTGCTGCAGAACCGTAGATCTAACTATGCCTATCTTCTTCAGGTGCTCCACCTCCCCTTTGCCCTGTCCTTTTAGTCGGCGCGCTCACGTTCAGACCTCCTGGCTTTATCTTTTGAAGACATTCCTCATTGATCTCTGCTTTGTTCATCGCGGTCTGTATCGTAGGCTTTGAAAGTTGTTTCAGGCCCCGCACGCTCAGTGCCAAGTGCTAAGAACCATTTATGCAAACTTGTACAATCTGCATTTCCTCATATCATAGTAGTGAATCCTACGTATCGACCACCACACACTCTCCTTGTCATTCAGATGTCATCTCTACATGGTATCATCTACAGTAGCTACTGTTTACCTGAGATTTTTTGCGTATTGTAAGTGCTGCCTTATTAATATACAGATATTAGTTGTATTGGTGAAGGGAAGTCATGTGTTTGTAGCTCCACTAAAACGGCGCTTGTTCTTTCAAGGCAAGGTTCCACTTTTCACCTGTAAAATTAATATAAATAAACAAATATATATAGATATATACATTTTACTCATTTTGTCCAGTTTTGTATAATACTTGTGAACTTTTTTTTTTCTTAAGAGGCATCATTGCAGCTGTGTGGGACATAATGAATGAAGATGAATCTGGGAGACTTCTGCATGTTTTGTCATGTTTTTGTTTTTTTGTTTTCTCTATGTCCAGGTTTATCTGGAGAATCCTACCTTTCTTAGGACGTTGTAGACAATCAGTCACATGCTGGGTCCAGCACCTGCGGGATTGTCCTGCGGGCTGCAAAACTGTGTTTCGCATCTACTGAATCGGTCTTATTTTTCTTGTCCATTTCATGGAATTATGTGGCTGCTCAAACTGAGATTTGAAGTTTACACGCATACATTTACACATACACATACATTCAGACAAACAAGAAACACTCACTCACACCTCGTACATATGGCCCCTTTGTTGCTTTTCCAAGGTGTAGATGCATACCTTGAAGGAAATTATGCTTTGACTAACAAATCTCTATAACATCCATGAATGTGAGAATGCAACACATTGCAATAAAGCACCATGTAAAAAAGGACTGCAAGTGCCATCTTTATATCTAGGGAATGGAATCTAAACTGTTCAATAACAGTTATTCACTATTATTTTGATGCAGTACAAAAAACTTAATGTGTATTTTTTTAAACTATACTTTGTCATATGAACAACCAGTCGGATAGTTCTCATTAATCTTAAGAACAACATACCGCATTATCAGTTCTTGGTTAATTGAGTCTGACATTAATGATATAAATAAGATTAATTGTAAAACTGAGTCATAAGTGTAATTCACTAAAATGAACCGACTCGTAGTCATTCACTCGAGAATCGAACTTCAGTGTTCACTATACAGTGGTTCCCAACCCTGGTCCTGGAGGCACCCCAACACTGCACATTTTGCATGTCTCCTTTCTCTGACACACCAATTTCAGTTCTTGGAGTCTCTGCTGATGATCTGAATCAGGTGTGTTTGATTAAGGAGACATGCAAAACGTGCAGTGTTGGGGTGCCTCCAGGACCAGGGTTGGGAACCACTGCACTATATTACGTTTTGATTCACTAAAAAGAACCGGGTCTTAAAACTCATTCGTTCGAGAATCGAGCTTCACTGGTTGCGATGTAAAAGTTTGATTCGAATCAAACATTTGAAGCTCAATTCTCTAAAAAGAGTGGCTCAAAAGAGTCATTCTAACTCTCACACCGTGCATATGAACCTTAACAAACCAATCCAGAATTACTAACCCACCAGCACATAAATCACAAGTCTTCGTTTAAACTATTAATTTGTTCAATTATACAACGAGTCATCAGTACATTTTTAAAACATTTGGGATTATTTCAGATTCCATTGTAGACACTGACCCAAAATGCAGAATAAAGACATTTAGTTTTTATTTCAGATATTAAAGAATTTACATTACTAACACCACTTCAGTGAGTAACATTTCGCCACAAAGATACAAGACAAAATGTGGATGAAAACCAAAGATGTGATGGTAAGGCTGTTCCAGCAGGTTCATTTAGCCACATTCCATTCTGAACCATCTTTGTGTTTATATTGTACAGTTCATACAGAATTCATTTGAAAAGCTTGAGCTTTTTTAGAAATGGCTGCACAGTCTCTTTAGGGTAGGGCTTCAATGCCAGACATGTGGGGATATTCTCTGGCTGCTCCATCCATAGTTTATGTGCAATGTCTTTTTCTAGGAGAGTACTGGAAAGAGCAGAGAGAGATGCCTCATCTGGTGCCTGTGGGGGAAAATAATACTAAAGCTTAAAACTATAAAAAGAGTACATGCATATTTATTTAATGAAAATAAATTACTAATTTGTCACTTGTGAGTCAGCTAATGGCTTTATTAGTATTTGTTAACAATTAGAAAGATCAAAGATTACTATATAATGCTACCCATCCTATCCAGCACTGTAGGGACAGAATCGCATGGTGCATGTGATGTAATTGCAGTACTCACCTGCAGCACTACTTTGTGCATGCTGTCCAGTTCTGCCAGATATTCCTGAGTATCAGGGTCACTGTAGTGTAAATGAATGGCAGCAGTGGCCGCGTGACAGGCTTGAGTTATAACCGCCCCTAAAGGCCACGACAAAGTGTGTATCAGGTCTGATCGCACGATGACATACTGGACTAAACGCCGAGAGGAGCCACTACTCGGCATTGTCATTTTATTGAATGGGAAAATAGCCAGAGCGGAAATGACACAGCCAGCGGGTTCATGTTTACGTTCCGGGTGCATTTCCTTTCTGCGACATTTTTTTTGACTGGATGCTCTCTAGTGGTTGTTTGAGGACTCTAAAAGCATAGAACAATAAAGATGTTTTACCTTTATCTCACTAGGTTTTCTGAAATATTCTGACATCAAATAAAGATTAATTTAGTCTTTTATGTAATATAAGATGTTTTGTATACACAAACTTTTTTTCTCTGTAGTAAGAAAAACTGCTCTATTCGTTGTTCTCTTGACAGGTTTATTAGAAAGTTTGCTGCTCACAAAATATTTACACCGTATATTTGAATAAATCTTTGTTCACATAGCACAGCCTTCCCTGCAGAAGAACATCTAAACAAGCCAAAGGTTTTCTGGTCTTAGTCGGTTGCCAAGGCTGGTCTTTTGACTAGATTTAGAGCGGTTTTGACCACTTTTCAACTGATTAGATCCAGGTTTATTATAGTTAAGTAAAACTAAAACCATAAAAATGTGTGAAAATCATATTTTTTTTAAATAAATGATTGCTGTGCTATTTTATTTAGTGATCAAACAACTTAACCTGCAGTGTGTACCTGGATACAACTAAATTCACACCTAAGTAAAACTAAAACCATAAAAATGTGTGAAAATCATATTTTTTTAAAATAAATGATTGCTGTGCTATTTTATTTAGTGATCAAACAACTTAACCTGCAGTGTGTACCTGGATACAACTAAATTCACACCTAAAAAAAAAAAAGAGGACTGGAATGTTCAGCTCAAAAAACTTTATAGGGACAAAGTAGGTCCAACTCTTAAAATCGTCAAAATGAGCTGATGCCCATTGCTCGTCTCATTTGCTCAAATGTAAGCCAGAAAGTCAAAGACCAGGGAGCCTGGGAACAAAAACGGAGTTCGAATAGGAGCACAAGCAATAAAACTTAAATAAACTCATGTCATATTTAAAGTCATAGTACCATTCTAAACCAAGTCGGTAGAAATCCTTTATAGAGGGAAAAAAATCCTTCTTTTCTCACCGACTGAACCAGACAGTCAGTAGATGACTTGTAGAGCAGACCCCTACAAACAGAATCATAAAAATATGTTATTATAACAAACTAAATAATTGTCTTAAATACACATCAGCTTTGAAAGATACACGAAACTAACCTCCCATTTGAATCCCGTGGCTGGTTCATTACTCTAGTTTTCACCACATCAGCTGGTGTTCCCATAATAGCTGCAACCAATCCTGAGCATATGCTGTAAAAGTGTTTTGGAACAAACTGTTGAACGTGACATTATTATGTGTGGCAACATTAGTAGAATAGCAAAATTTCACCTGGCCAATCCATGACAAATGCTGTTGTCTGGTATGGAGGTGTTCCTCAGTAGAAAATGCTTTACGGTATCGTATGTCATGAGATCTAAATGTGAAATAAAATGAAAAATATTTGACGTATAACAAAAGGGCAGCTGACAACTAGAAGTCTTGGCTACTGTACCTCCTAAATTGACCAGTGCAGCTCTCTGAACGTTGGGAACCCATCCAGCCCAAAGGCCTCGTATTCCTCCCTCTGCTACGATCTTCGTAAATGCGTGGTAAACCCCATGTACTCTGTCAGTTTTAAAAAACGGATGAATTAAGGGAATCGTTCACCCAAACATTTACTCGCCCTCAGATCATCCAAGATGTAGATGAGTTTGTTTCTTTATCAGAACAGATTTGGAGAATTTTACCATTTCATCACTTGCTCACCAATAGATCCTCTGCAGTGAATGGGTGCCGTCAGAAGGAGAGTCCAGAAAAATCCACAATTTATGTAAGTAAACCACAAGCTGCATGTTTGTAATAAACAAGTTCATCATTAAGACGTTTTTAACTTCAAACCATCGCTATGAGTCCTCTATCCATAATATTGCTTTCTCCTGTGAACATCGCTAAACAAATATTTCAGTAGATTTTGATGTAATAGGACAACAGGGGATGGACCTTTTCATCTGAGGAATTGTTATTATGGATTATAGACTTGATGATGTATTTGTTTCTTATAAACGCAGCTTTTCACTAACAAGATGTTCATAGATTGACTTGAGTTGTGTGGATTACTATGACGTTTTTATCAGCTCTCATTCTGACGGCACCCATTCACTCCATTGGTGAGCAAGTGATGTAATGCTGAATTTCTCCAAATCTCTTCAGATGAAGAAACAAACTCTTCTACATCTTGGACGGCCTGAGGGTGAGAACATTTTCAGCTAATTTAAATTTTAGGGTGAACTATTCCTTTTAGCCTATGTCTCACCTTGGCTGCTTCCCTTCTAGACGGCGCCTGCCCTCCATTTGCATCTGAACCTTCACTAGATCTGTTGGACTAGCGATGAACTGGCCCAAGGCACCTGATATCATACTGCCGATCACTGCTTTCCTATACACATCACAGAACATATGCTGATCCCATCTATTTAGACGTTAATCACTGTCCTGTTTCATATTTCACAGATGTTTCCCTCACCAAACTGGAAAAACGCCATCTTCAGATCTTCCCAAGACCGATTCCCTGAGCTGTTCATAAGCTAACATCCTGCCGCCTGAATACACTAAAAGTGAAGAATTCCAAAGGTCAGAAGGGGATTCAAATACATGCATTGAATTATTCAGACAAGTGCATTAAGATTTTATTCTGTACATGCATACAACACAGTTTGTTAGTAATGCTCATTGCAATTAACATTTTACCTATATGTCTGTAGATAGCTGGTGTGACCCCTTGCCACAATTTCAAGGGTCCCTCTTCTCGCACTATACCCAGAGCTGTGCTCAGCATGCCCCTGTATTTTGGAGGCTGTACATTTCCACCATGCTGTTGGGAACCGCCTTCACCCTGTATCTGAAGTCTGGTTTTGGTAAGGTCCAGAGGAAATGTGACTAAAATAAAAATTGTATAAACACACACACACACAGAAGTACACTCAAATTATTGTTAAAATATACTGTATTGTAGATATTGATTTATATGAAACGTTTTTTAAAAATTAAATGTATTCTTTTAAAAGCTAGAAAGATGTAGCTACCTAATTCTGCAACAGTTGCAGCACATGCTGACAGAGTGAACTTTGATACTCGGGGCCACCGCAAATTTTCTTGTACTGGAGACATTGCAGGTGTCCTCTGATTCCCACTGAAAAGAGTATTTATGAATGTAATTCTAAAACGATTTCCCAAAAGAACCAGGAGCCCTGGAGTGTATGCTCAAGTGTTTACACTGTATAACACTGGACTACGACCTTTAATAAGAGGCGAAGCCGTGTTTTTAAAGCCATGCCGGTTGGTCGGTGTAGTTATCGACCCCCTTACGTAATACGTTGTAGACTACAAAAGAAGCGTCAGGCACCAAAAACCACATTTCCCACATTTCAAAGGGGCGTCGACAAACTAACTAAACTTGCCTAAGACCGTCCGTTTCGTGCGCACGCGCTTTTCGGCGGCATGATAAATAATTTTTAAATAGCTAGAAAGAGCACATTCGCATTCTATCTATCTATCTATCTATCTATCTATCTATCTATCTATCTATCTATCTATCTATCTATCTATCTATCTATCTATCTATTTTCCCAATTTCATATATAGGCCTAAACATCAATATTATATTAACGTTGAATTGTCCAATACACAAAAATAATTTAGTTAGCTTGATGGCTGCAAACCAAACATCACCGTAATAGCAGTAATCAGAAAAATAGTTTTATGTAGTGAATCTGATTTTGCTGCTTGCAAAATTCCACATTCACAGATGCACATATTCAAACTCCAGACCTCTCTTTTTTTGTTTTCATGAGAGAATTTGAGCAATACCTGCTCCAATTGTCTAAGAAATGCTTGATCTGAAATGTCTCAAATTGTTTATTTTCAGTTTGCAATGTATAAAACACCCCCCTTTTCTTTGTCTTTTTCTATTGTCTATCATTTTTATTTGTTGATATTTGTATTGCTGTTTTTGAGCATTGATAAAAAAAAAATAGCAGTAATCAATAATAAATTGCTGTTTACTGCCATCTGGTGTCTTGCAAATGAAATTTCATATATAGTTCCAACATTTATGGATGACAGCATTTTCATGGAATGTTGCAGTAAATATCGATTATGTTAAAATAATTAATTAGTATTACTTGTATTATTTACTCAACAAACGTATAATAATACAATTTTAATACAATTTGCATAGGTTATAGTTTATTTTAATTGTCAAAAGTTATAGAACAAAGAGTTAGGCCTACATTATTAGAATTACAGATGTTGATTAAAGCAGCTGTTTAATCTGTGATGTCTACTTTTAATGTCAGTATCTTTTACACATGTAGCATCAATCGTCCAGAAACTCTTATAAATTATCATTTTTTTTTAGATATGTCATCACCAGTGTTGGGGGTAACTCATTACAAGTAACGCGAGTTACGTAATCAGATTACTTTTTTCAAGTAACTAGTAAAGTAACGCATTACTTTTTAATTTACAAGAGAATATCTGAGTTACTTTTTCAAATAAGTAACACAAGTTACTTTTTTTCCAATGTATTGATTGACAGGTCTCCTGTCCCTTTGGTGTGAAAAGGCTTTTATATTTGCCAAAAATATAACTTTTTTATTTTAAAAACAAACAAACAAGCCCTGTCCAGATTTTAAAAGTAACGCAAAAGTAACGTAAAACATTACGGTCCATAAAAAGTAACTAAGTAACGTAATTAGTTACTTTTTTATGGAGTAACGCAATATTGTAATGCATTACTTTTAAAAGTAACTTTCCCCAACACTGCTCATCACTCAGCGGCATAGTACTAGGGCCTCTGCCATTACAAATGTATCCACAAATTCACTTTAGGTTAACAAATGACTTTGTAATTAGTTTTAATCTGAAGAGGGAAGTTTAACGTGACGTCACACACACAAAGCCATCTATGGTAGTGCTCTCTCATTGCAATCAGCCTATAGTCAGCAGAGCGGCGCCACGAAACCACCACAAAGGTAAGTATGCTGAACTTATATCTGCTTTGTAATGTTTTTGATGTTAATTAATTATTTATCCGAATACATGTTTTTTTTCCCCCCAGTGGAGTTATGGTTTAATAATCCAGAATCTGTATGCAAGCCTATTTGATGCGGTGTGAATGGATTTACGCACAAAAGTGTTTGTTTGTTTGTACATACTTTATGGAATTCAATCTGTGTGGTGATAGAATTCAAATTATGTGTGATTCACAATGGGCTTCAATGCCATTTTTCACACATTTCTTTCACTTTCAGTGTTCAGATTAGTACTTCCGCGTTGCTTGATCAAATGATAATCCTCGTGCTCCATGAAAGCCGTGCAGACTTTTACTAATTATGCCTCATTATGTTTAACAAACGGTATGGCCACACGTATTATTTTCTCAATCAAAATTCAAGATAAGTAAGTAAGTATAATCTTTATATGGTCAGCCTGCAATAAGCCGGTGGGGTGCGGCGTTGCAATTCCCAACTCATCCAGAGAGGGCGCTAAATGAAGCGTGTAAAGAATGAATATCTAAATCAGTTTAGCTATTTATTATTCAGCACGTGTTAACTGTTGTAATCCACGTATGAATGCTTAGGACGCTTTAAACGAAATATTATTTAATATTCCAGTTGCAGTTTTTGAGTAAAATGTTTACATATTCAAACCTTAATCAGCATTGCATGTCCCAAAGATAGACTATAGCAGAGCTCCTCAAATCTGGCCCACGATAGCCACTATCCTGCAGAGTTTAGCTCTAACCCTAATCAAACACACCTGAGCAAGCTAATCAATGTCTTCAGGATCATTAGAAAATCACAGGTAGGTGAGTTTGATCAGGGTTGGAGCTAAACTCTGCAGCGCATTGGCCCTCCAGGGCAAGATTTGAGGAACCCTGGACTATACACTCTAAAAAATGCTGGGTTGTTTCAACCCAACTTTGGGTCAAATATAGACTAACCCAACTTTTGGGTTAAAAATTTGATGTAAAAATTTAACCCAGCATATGGTTAGTCCATATTTGACCCAATGTTGGGTTGAAACAACCCAGCATTTTTTAGAGTGTAGGAATCTCAGTATATCCTAAAGCAGGGCTGTCCAACCTCGGTCCTGGAGGGCCAGTGTCCTGCAGAGTTTAGCTCCAACTCTAATTAAACACACCTGAACCAGCTAATCAAGCTCTTACTAGGCATACTAGAAACTTCCAGTCAGGTGTGTTGAGGCAAGTTGGAGCTAAACTCTGCAGGACACCGGCCCTCCAGGACCGAGTTTGGACAGCCCTGGTCTAAAGTCTTTCAATGACTGAATACAGTAAAATAGACTAAGTTAAAATATTAACATGCATGTATACTTTCAGTGACAAAAAAATGAATGTGGAACATGAAGTTACACTGCTCGTTGATGAGATTCGTCGATTGGGCAGTAAAAGTAAGTCTTGTGCTGTTTTTGATCAACATCATTGTTAAGGGATAAAGTCTGAGCCCACGAGTGAAAATGCTTCTTTTTACCTGTTTTCCCTATTCCAAATTATGATATTAAAATGTGAAATGTTGAATCGAAAATTATATGGTATGATCTGCTTTTCTATTCATGTCAAAGAGCATCTTATACACTAAGATTTTTTTTTTTCAATGTTTTTGAAAGTATTTTATTCTCACCAAGGCTGCATTTCTTTGATCAAATTATTGTAAAAATTATTCGCATTTAAAATAACCGTTTTCTAGTTTAATATATTTTAAACTGTAATTTATTCCTGCGATGGCAAAGCTGAATTTTCAGCAGTCATAACTCCAGTCTTTAGTCATTTAGTTTCTATTAGTTGACATACAAATGCCATTTGTATATCATTGTGTTATTTGGCTCTCTGAGATCTTTGAAAGTATTTTATTCTCACCAAGGCTGCATTTCTTTGATCAAATTATTGTAAAAATTATTCACATTTAAAATAACCGTTTTCTAGTTTAATATATTTTAAACTAATTTATTCCTGCGATGGCAAAGCTGAATTTTCAGCAGTCATAACTCCAGTCTTTAGTCATTTAGTTTCTATTAGTTGACATACAAATGCCATTTGTATATCATTGTGTTATTTGGCTCTCTGAGATCTTCTGAGATTTGCTAACACTGATTCTATGTTGTTTTAGTGCTTTAAGTACACCAATGTTAATTGGATGCGTTCAGGGTTGTTAATGAATGGTTTAGAGTGAGCCCTGACCACTCTCACTGTCTCACAGATGCAGATGGGAAGATCAGCGTCAAATTTGGAGTCTTGTTTAATGATGACCAGTGCGCCAACCTCTTTGAAGCTCTGGTCGGAACGCTGAAAGCGGCCAAGCGAAAGAAGCTCATCGCGTTGTTGGGTTGAAACAACCCAGCATTTTTTAGAGTGTAGGAATCTCAGTATATCCTAAAGCAGGGCTGTCCAACCTCGGTCCTGGAGGGCCAGTGTCCTGCAGAGTTTAGCTCCAACTCTAATTAAACACACCTGAACCAGCTAATCAAGCTCTTACTAGGCATACTAGAAACTTCCAGTCAGGTGTGTTGAGGCAAGTTGGAGCTAAACTCTGCAGGACACCGGCCCTCCAGGACCGAGTTTGGACAGCCCTGGTCTAAAGTCTTTCAATGACTGAATACAGTAAAATAGACTAAGTTAAAATATTAACATGCATGTATACTTTCAGTGACAAAAAAATGAATGTGGAACATGAAGTTACACTGCTCGTTGATGAGATTCGTCGATTGGGCAGTAAAAGTAAGTCTTGTGCTGTTTTTGATCAACATCATTGTTAAGGGATAAAGTCTGAGCCCACGAGTGAAAATGCTTCTTTTTACCTGTTTTCCCTATTCCAAATTATGATATTAAAATGTGAAATGTTGAATCGAAAATTATATGGTATGATCTGCTTTTCTATTCATGTCAAAGAGCATCTTATACACTAAGATTTTTTTTTTTCAATGTTTTTGAAAGTATTTTATTCTCACCAAGGCTGCATTTCTTTGATCAAATTATTGTAAAAATTATTCGCATTTAAAATAACCGTTTTCTAGTTTAATATATTTTAAACTGTAATTTATTCCTGCGATGGCAAAGCTGAATTTTCAGCAGTCATAACTCCAGTCTTTAGTCATTTAGTTTCTATTAGTTGACATACAAATGCCATTTGTATATCATTGTGTTATTTGGCTCTCTGAGATCTTTTGAGATTTGCTAACACTGATTCTATGTTGTTTTAGTGCTTTAAGTACACCAATGTTAATTGGATGCGTTCAGGGTTGTTAATGAATGGTTTAGAGTGAGCCCTGACCACTCTCACTGTCTCACAGATGCAGATGGGAAGATCAGCGTCAAATTTGGAGTCTTGTTTAATGATGACCAGTGCGCCAACCTCTTTGAAGCTCTGGTCGGAACGCTGAAAGCGGCCAAGCGAAAGAAGCTCATCGTGTTCGAAGGAGAGCTCTTACTGCAAGGAGTTCACGACAACGTTGATGTCATATTACTGCAGGACTGAATTGAACAGTCTTCTCTAAACTCAAGTAAAAAGTGCAAATGTGTTTTTGATATGTCATTGCTACATTTTGAAATGGAAATATACTTGAGAATGTTTTTGTATACTGGATTGGAATATTTTTATACAGCAACTTTCTCTCTCTCAGGGGAGGGATCTGCACAAAGTTTTTGAAAAGTAGCAATCTTCCCTGTTCAAACACCTCAACAGCCGCCATATTAAAATATCATAACAGTTATAAGTGTGCATGATCATGTTACTGGTTTTCTGGAACTGAATAAATTCATCAAACATTGTTTTCAACCTATTTGAAATGAATATCCACACGGGTTAATATCAATTTTACAGATTGTACTGTACCTCTGATGCCCTACTCTGATTGTAGACTGCATAATTGCTGTAATCATGAGGTTGTTTCTCTGCAGTGCCATTACTGTGAGATGATTAATTTCAGGCATAGTCGTTGAAGTTATCTGTGCCATTTGATCTCAAATGCTGAGAAACATAAACGGTAGCATTTGTCTGCTGTATGATTTTCTGGAATTAAATACTGTCTCACAGATGCAGATGGGAAGATCAGCGTCAAATTTGGAGTCTTGTTTAATGATGACCAGTGCGCCAACCTCTTTGAAGCTCTGGTCGGAACGCTGAAAGCGGCCAAGCGAAAGAAGCTCATCGCGTTCGAAGGAGAGCTCTTACTGCAAGGAGTTCACGACAACGTTGATGTCATATTACTGCAGGACTGAATTGAACAGTCTTCTCTAAACTCAAGTAAAAAGTGCAAATGTGTTTTTGACATGTCATTGCTACATTTTGAAATGGAAATATACTTGAGAATGTTTTTGTTTACTGGATTGGAATATTTTTATACAGCAACTTTCTCTCCCTCTCAGGGGAGGGATCTGCACAAAGTTTTTGAAAAGTAGCAATCTTCCCTGTTCAAACACCTCAACAGCCATATCATTAAAATATCATAACAGTTATAAGTGTGCATGATCATGTTACTGGTTTTCTGGAACTGAATAAATTCATCAAACATTGTTTTCAACCTATTTGAAATGAATATCCACACGGGTTAATATCAATTTTACAGATTGTACTGTACCTCTGATGTCCTACTCTGATTGTAGACTGCATAATTGCTGTAATCATGAGGTTGTTTCTCTGCAGTGCCATTACTGTGAGATGATTAATTTCAGGCATAGTCGTTGAAGTTATCTGTGCCATTTGATCTCAAATGCTGAGAAACATAAACGGTAGCATTTGTCTGCTGTATGATTTTCTGGAATTAAATGTTTAAAAAAAACAACCAAGTTCAACAAATCATCAGAACTGCTCAGTGTGATATTCTGCTTTATAAAGCTCTTACAAAAACATCTCCACATTGCGCTTGTGCTGTTCTTGTTATTTATGTATAATGTTATAGGACTCCCAATGGTGCAGTTTGTGTCATTTCAAGCTCAGGAAGACCTTAGCATGACTAGCAATAGGAAATAAATAAATTAAATAGAGGGGAGTGTGTTTATACATTTCTACTCGGTCATTATGAGGATTATGCCAGAATGACTGCACAATAAACTTGGGGGGGGGAAAAAATTGATTTTCTTTTTTAATGATAAATGTGTGAACATTTAAAACTGACTTTAACCTTAGTGTGTATTTGGATTTCTATGTTACTGCCTTAGTCTTCTGATGGTTCATCTGCTTCTCAAATGGCTGGAGACGGTTTATTTTAAAGTGCAATAAACTCTGTCATATAAATGCATGAACTGGAGTTAAGACTTGTGTTTCACATTTCTGACTTTTTATCTTTGAATCGATGAGCCTATAGTTAAAATGGACATTTAGAGATTTGATTTGACATTTTTGAAAGGCATTTGCACCTAAAGTGACTGGATAGAGTCCTTCTGTAGTATACCTTACAAGGTTCCAGGTGATACAGCTGTGAAGAACCATTTCTGGGTTCTTTAAAGCACATGGTTCTCTAATCTAAAAATGTTCTCCAATGAAATTTAGCTGGAAAAACTATTTAAAGTTTTAATTAGACCCTTGGTTTTTAAGAATATCATGTCGAACAGCAAACATAAGGTTTTATCTCGTTAGATAATCACTCAAAAAGCATGTTTATCACTTGGAAAGCCATATGTGGCAAAGCATTTATGACTTTAATAATTTTAGCAGTGTGTCGATTATTTGCTCGGGACTCCCTCTTAGGTCTGTGCTATTAATAACTGAGCTCGAGGTCTGGATCAGAGATGGAGGCGGGGCCAGAGGAGCATTCTCTCTTCAGAGCAGGAATCAAAACAAGAGAGGGGCTCGCCTTCTTCATGGTGGACCTCTGCTGTCAAGATTGCCTGCACACATCTGGAGGATGATGATGTTCGAACGGTAACATCTGCATCCCCCGTGCATTACAATTCGCCGAGCACCCTCGACATGATATCCGCAGAAATGCTCGGCGGCGGTCGCTGACAGGCTGCATTCATACTGAGCACACCATTATGCCCAACCAAAAAAGCAACAAGGGGAAGAGAAATAAACGCACGAACAGTAGCGGGGACGAGCAAGAAAATGGAGCCTCTGCGTCTGCGGTTACAGGAGGAACTGCCACGGTGTTGATTGGAGCGACAGCGGGTCCGCCGAGCGACAATAGAAGTGGTAAGAACGCCACTTCAGTGAATGTTCTACCAAATGGTACGTTTCTCTGAACGTTAATGTTCCCTCGCTTGCAGCAACTTGTTTTGTGCGCGTGTCATCACCATCAGAATTGTTAGGACATTGCCTGGAGCTTTCCGTGGGTTCACTTATCGTCCTGCTCAAGGTGGTTGCTTAGGCCTTGTTCAAGGGAAGATGCACTTGGAATAGAGTTGCATGCAACTTAGGGGATCAGTGTTGTGTACATGTTGTGTAATGGCAGGTCATATCACCCTAATGATGTGCAGTTAAGAGTGTTTAAAATGCATAGAATCGCGTTGGCTCTTGAGAGAATGGAAGTGGTATCTATCTTTGAGTGGCAGTTATGAATAATGAAATATTTACTGTTGAATATCACTGCCCCTTTATATTCAGTACTACAGCATGATGTTTATTGTATTATTGTTTATTACTAGGCTATTTATTGACAGATAGCAAATAGGTTTTAGGCAAACTGTATGAACAAAAAATAGTTCAGAAAACTTTTTGCAGGTTATTAAGTGATGCATATGCTGCAATCTGGACTGGAACCGCTTTTATGAATGGAGCTGAGCTACAGGGCTGTTCCTAAATGTGCTTTAATCACCTGACTCCACTCCATGTTTTCATTTGAACTTGTGAGAGAAACCCAGTCAGAGCGATTATTGAGAAAGCAGAAGCATGTTTGTTGCTGCAGCCGAATTTAAACAACTTTGCTTCGGTGTCTTGCAGAGAAAACACATTGACACAGTTCTGTCACGCCATACTTACATAGTCTGGATTGAAAGGTAGTGAACAAACAGAATTAAAAAAGAAAAAGCAGCGCTGTCCAATCAAATTTGAGGAATGAAGCTCTGTTGTATAATTGTCTTTCTCTGTCTCTCATGAGACACACACACATTCAGACTTCATTCATAGCAGTGTTGCGTAATACACAGAGTTATCATAAATAGAAGTTTTGTATTGAATGTACTGACATTGAACATACTGCCAGTGAAGCTGATTGAATCACACAGTCTATAAATAGATGTCCGTTCATGAATTTGGTGAAGGTTTGCTTTATTCAAATGTTCTTTGGGTTGATTTATTAATTCAGTCATTATTTTTTACATTAGCGTACAAAACATTTACCCCATGTAAAATAACAATATATATATATATTTTTTAAAATAATATAAGGCATTGTAATCTGCATTACAGATATTTTAACATATAGGAACCCAGAAATATAAATCCTCATGCTCATGTTGTTCCAAGCTCATATTTTTTCCCCTGGGACACAAAAGAAGATATTAGGCAAAATAACAACCGAAGTCACCATTCACTTTCATTGCATCTTCTTTTTACCTACAATGAAAGTGAATCACTTTAACATCTCTTTTTCTTTTCCACCGAATAAAGAAAGGCATACTGGTTTGGAACGATATGAGGGTGAGTAAATGATGAAATCATTTTCATTTTTGTGTGAGCTATTGCATTGCATTAAACCTAAATTAATATAATCTTCACTGTGTTTGGCAGAAACCCCATGTGCCACCCCATTAGTGTGCAGTCTGGGCCGTCCCATTGACCTTGAGAAGGACAACTACCAGCGTGTGGTGTGCAACAGTGAACTCTGCCCTTATGGCAATTGGATGCACCTGCAGTGCTTCTATGAGTGGGAGAGCAGCATCCTGGTACAGTTCAACTGCATCGGCCGGGCCCGCAGCTGGAACGAGAAGCAGTGCCGACAGAACATGTGGACCAAAAAGGGCTACGATTTGGCCTTCCGTTTCTGCTCCTGCCGCTGTGGCCAGGGACACCTGAAAAAAGACACGGATTGGTACCAGGTGAAACGCATGCAGGACGAGCGCAAGAAAAAGTTGCCGGAGAAAGGGAGCGGGAAGCCCAGCTGTTCTGCCTCTGGAGGTGGCGCTTGCGGCGGAGGTGGTCCGGAAGCTGCCGATGAGCCCAAGAATGGGAAATCATCTGCAAGCCATAAGCTAGCGCACCGTGGTTCCAGTCAGGAACTGTCTCACAGACAATCAGCAGATTGGCAGAACTCTCAGGAGAGATGTCACACTGGTCCTCCCAATGCCGTCGGCGGGGTTTCCCACGGACTCCGCTCCCCTTGCGAATCCCCCACTCAGTCCCCTCCTTCAGGCTTCTCCTTCTCCCCCCAGTCCCTCAGTGGCCCGCGGAGTTCGAGGCACCTGGGTGAGTTTCTTAAGAACGCGGTTCATACAGAAGGCCACAGGAAGCATTTGCTGTCCGGAGGTGGGGTGGCACGTGGCGGGGCTCAACTTGAGCAGGGAGCCGCTAACATGTGCCTCCCTCGGCTTTCTCCTGGAGACAACACTGTGCAGTTCTTAAGGAGGCTGGATCTTTCTGAGCTGCTCACGCACATTCCCCGCCACAAGCTTAACACCTATCATGTGCGAATGGAGGACGATGCCCAGGCCGGGCAGGGAGAGGATCTCAGGAAGTTCATCCTCTCTGCACTCAGTGCGAGTCACCGCAATGTGGTGAACTGTGCCCTCTGCCATCACACCCTGCCCATCTTTGAGCAGTTCCCTTTAGTGGATGGAACGCTGTTCCTGAGCCCTTCACGCCATGATGAAATGGAGTATGATGTACCTTGCCATTTACAAGGTGAGCGAATTCACTAGTCGCACTCAAAATGAGCTGTTTCTCATATATATATATATATTTTAAATATTAGTGTGGAAAGTGTTATTTTACATCAGTGTCCCATAAATTTCTACAATAGTGTCCCATAAAATTTCTCCGCTCACAAGATTTACAGAGTTAATTTTGAACTTAAGTTCAGTTTAAATTAAATTCATTCATTTAAACAAGTTTCAGTTAATGCAAACTTCCTGAATTATTTTAAAGTTTGAACATTGTTGTTGTAACGGAGCCGACGAGAGGCGTGCGGATCCATATGCAAGCTTTTATTAATTAACATGGTCAAAAAACACAGGCAGGGTCGAACAACAGCAAACAGGTATGGCACAGGCAAGACAAAAGAGCAATCCAAAATGGGCTTGAGTCAGACGACAGCAAACGTTATCCAGAGGGCTTGACAAGAGAGGTAATCCATAAACGTGAGCAACAGTCCAGGCGGGGGGCAAACACAGTCCAAAACGGCAAGGCAAAAGGTAAATCCAAGATACGCGGGCAAGAATCAGAAACCAGGAAACACAACGAGACTAGACTGAGACTAGGAACTGAAACTAGAAACTAAGACCGGGAAATGGCTCTGTAAAGTGCTATCACTTGGAGAGCGATACACGCAGACAATACTCTGCGTTGAGTGGTGGTGTGAGACTGATTTATATAGTGTGTGTTATTGGTAGCAGCTGTGTGTGATTGGTTTCAGGTGAGCTTGTGATTAGTGCAATGGAGCATGGGAAGTGTAGTCCAGGGTGATGTGTAACAGTCTGTGTAGTGTGAGAGTCCATGTGGAGAGCGGGTGACCTCTGGTGGTGAGTGAACGTAAGTTTATAGACCGGATTCGTGACAGTTGAATTATTTTAAGCTTGCTGAGTGTAGTTTTTCTGTAGAAATACACTCAATCACTTTAATATAATAAATTCTTAAGACAAATCATTTACATTTCTTCATTTGGCAGACAATTATTATATAAAGCAGCTTAGACTGCATTTAGAGTGTAAATTTTTTCACTATCAATTTTATGACATCGTTTTTTACTTTTAAAATATTGAGTAAAAATATAAATTAGGGATGCACAATACGTTCAGAATTGTTTGCTAGGCAATACATTTAAAAAAAGTTTTTCATGCTCATTTCTTCTGTTTTAACATTTCAATTACTTTTGTCATATTCTAACACTCATTTAAAGTTAATCTTTAAAAACACGAGTAATTCAGTAACATTGTTAAGTGTCATCTTAAACTAATCTCATTACAAATATCCATTTTCATAATGTACATTATAATGTTGTGATGCTTAAATTCACTTGTAGCATTTAAAAGAATTTTAAATTTAAATTTTTAATTATTTTAAAAAAAGTATTTTTGTTAATAAATTGTATATAATTTAATATTTCCCTTTTTTTGGTTAGCAGCTATAACATGAAAATAATTATTCAACAAATTTTTAGTATTGATGTATGACAGTAGTAAAAATATCAGTTAGTACCTTGTTTTTGGTATTGGTTCACATTGCCATTTTTTTCATTGAGTCTCTTTTGCCCTGGTTAGAAACGAGTTTGTTGACTTTTTTGGAACATTGCAGGCACACTGTTAATGGCTAAAATACCAAGAACAGCAAAAACTTTTCCATTCCCAGCTTTTCCATTTTTATTAAATAACATTGAGCCGAGTCAGTTGATAAACTGTGCATGATATTAATTGTACCATAGCAAAAACAATTCAAGTATCATTAAGACTAAAGCAGTTTTGCTAAAATATAAATTACTTTGAGTTGTTTGGGAATCGAGCAAACCCTTTTCTTCTTCTAATAAAGAAGCAAAGCAGCTGTGACAGATAATAATGCTTTGATCATGGCATATCATTAAATCCATATTAGAATATATTTTCATTAATTAGAGTCTAATTGCAGTTTAAAAGGGTTTTCTGTTTATGTTTTAAAGGGAGGTTGATGCACCTTTATGCCATCTGTGTGGACTGCCTGGAAGGAGTGCACAAAATCGTGTGTATAAAGTGCAAGTCCAGGTGGGATGGAAGCTGGCACCAGCTGGGCACAATGTACACATACGACATACTGGCTGCATCACCGTGCTGCCAGGTAATCAATTTGTTTGTGCTCCTAAATTACTAAATGATATATATATATAGAGAGAGAGTGGAGATCAAAATTAGAGAACAATCTATAAAAACTTAAAAATTTTGGATGGTTACAGCTGTCAGAAATTAGTAGGAAGTTTGTAGAGGCCCCTGCTTTGAGTGACTTCAGCACATCTGTGTCCACAAGGACATCACTAGATTCTCACACTGCGCTGGTGTGATTTTGGTCCACTCTTCTTCCAGTCTCTGCCATGGTTCACTTACTGTAGTGGGTTTCCTAGCCATAACTTTGTTGCCAAGGATTTCCCAGAAATTTTTAATCGGGTTTAGATCAGGACTCTTGAGCGGGCCATTTTATTATTTCAGTGTTCTTGGCTTCAAGGAACTGCTTTACCCATTTTGCAGTGTGACGGGGACATTATCTTGCATGAAAATTGCAGGCTGATTGGGAGATGCTTGCAGGGAAGGTACTGCATGTTGCTGAAGGAGGTTGTGAAAAACATTTGCATTCACCCTGCCATGTAGCTGTATAAGAGGCCCAACTCCTACTGCAGAAAACATCCCCCAAACCATGACACTTCCTCCTCTACCTTTCACTGACTTCTTTACGCACTTGGGATTCAGTGTTTCCCAAGTTTGGCACGGAACATAATGTTTCCCATCAGACCCAAATAAATTAAACAAGAAATTACAGATTTGGAATGACAAACTTCTCATGCAGTGGCTGAAAAGGTCATCCCATTGGCCTTCATCTGTACAACGTCCTGTTGCAGGGTTTCAGTCACCTTAGAGCAGCCCACCATCTTGCAATCTCAGTGAATATTGCAGGAATGCTGTCAGTTAAATAGGAAATTGGCAACATATAACAGATTAACACCAATAACTTGAAGGTATCTGTAAGTGTTCCCTAAATTAAATTGTTTTTTTTTAAATCTCATTTTTATCATCGGCAATCTTATTTTCACAATACGTTTTTTTATACTTGTGCTTCAGAATAAAATTAATTTATGAAATATGCTTAAAAAACTGCCCTTCTACTTTAAATGGAACCAAGCAGTGACCTTGAAATTTAGGAAACGGTAAGTCTAATTTTGATCTCCACGGTGTATATAGGTGTATATATATATATATATATATAAAACCAAAGTTCTGTTTTAAATGCACCACCACTCTCTGTCTGCCTAGGCCCGGCTGAACTGCAAGCATTGTGGGAAACCTGTCATAGATGTACGTGTGGGCATGCAGTATTTCTCTGAGTACAGCAATGTACAGCAGTGTCCTCACTGTGGCAATCTGGACTATCACTTTGTAAAGCCATTCTCCTCGTTCAAAGTTCTCGAAGCTTATTGACAAAAGTTGCATTTGCATGCTAGTATTTTTCCCTGTTTTTTCTATTGATAGAATTACTTATTTTGGGCTCTTGTCGACACTTTGTGTGGAATTAGTTCTCTTTAGGAACAAAATAGAAAGAATCAAAGCATACGATGCTGATTGTCAAAGAGCGTGTCTTTTATTAAGAGAAAAAGGGTGTGCTTTTGTGTATATACTAACGCCATCCTTGAAATGTTTGAGCTTGCATTTAAAAAACAAAGCAACAATACTGTGACAAGTGAATGTATCTCTGTATGCCAAATTTGCTCTTTTGTACAAAAAAAAAACAAAACAATAAAATACATAAAAGGATCCTTCTTTTTCACAGAGTAATTATTAATTATTCTATGGCTTGGTCAGTTATCTTTTTGATCTCAATCTCACCCACCCAGGGCATGTCTGCATAATTACTGTTTTCCATATCAAATAGCTATGCTCAATGAACATCATTATTGCAGATGAAGCAGCTTCTTTGATAAAATGTGGAGGCACTCTCATGTGGACAACCTTTGGTTTGTGAATCTTGGAAGACAAAGATGCTTATTGAGTGAGAGAAATAAATACATTTTTAGGTAAAATTGAAATGTACTAGAACAATATGTGGACACTTGTGGAACAACAAACTTTTGTGGAAACAGTAACTACCGCATGTTTGTTATTGTCTAATAATAAAGCATTCCTAAAAAATTAATACAACAAGCATCTATAAAATGTCAGTTAACATTTACCAGACCATTAGATCTGCTGGACTTTTGTTGGCCATGATTTTTTCTGCTAAAAATTAAAATTTTAAAGCCTTATAAATATATGTCTAAGATTATATCTCTACAAAAGCCAAACACAGTAGCTACACATTACTACTACATACAGTAACTCAAGATCAGATGATCTAAAGCAGGGCTGTCCAAACTCGGTTTTTTTTTTCCAAAAGGAGTGATACACCGTAATCTCAAGCTCACACATCGTTAAAACAACAATTGTTATCGTAGATGATAAATATCGCCTACGATAACAATTGTTGTTTTAACGATGTGTGAGCTGAGATTATGGTGTATCACTCATTTTATATTTTTTAATAATTATATATGATCAGTAATATCACACAAGCAAAAGTGCCGTTTTCCCGAATATTATTCACAAAAGTGATATTAATTTAATAGATATTTTGCGTCAGAGAAGCAAGTGCGGAGCCATCTTTAGAATTTTGACTTTGAACTTCCGTTTTTTGCGGTATATAGCATCGGTGTTGAAGAGTAATTAGCTGGTGAAGTGGATTTGCTTATTGTCGAGTTAATGAAAGTTATGTGATGTGCATTGTTGCTAACGGTCGAGGCAGATATCTTAACAAATATCAATAGACTGGGAAGATTTTAAAATGAGAGGTTCATTCATAGGATAAATGTGACCCTGGACCACAAAAACAGTCATAAGTAGCACGGGTAAATTTGTAGCAATAGACAAAAATACACTGTATGGGTCAAAATTATCGATTTTTCTTTTGTGCCAAAAATCATTAGGATATTAAGTAAAGATCATGTTCCATGAAGATATTTTGTAAATTTCCTACCGTAAATATATCAAAAATGTATTATCATTAGTAATATGCATTGCTAAGGACTTCATTTGGACAACTTTAAAGGCGATTTTCTCAATATTAAAATTTTTTTGCACCCTCCAGATTTATAAATAGTATCTCTGCCAAATATCTTAACAAACCATACATCAATGGAAAGCTTATTTACAAAAGCTTTCAGATAATGGGTAAATCTCAATGTAAAAACTCTTTTGCGGTCCAGGGTCACAAATTTGTGCGACCTTACCTTCACGCTGTGGAAATACAAACCGGAAGACAGCTAGTAGACAAGCGCAGCGGCAGTGCTAATTATTTGGTTCCACAGTGTTTGCTGATTTTCGTTCTTTTTTATGTTTAAACTTTGTGTAAGTTATTTATTTTTTATTAGGCCTATAGCATGGTGTATATAGGCCTAATAAAAGTCGTCAAATAAAGCGCGCACATCCATAATAAAACGTGCCTCACACGGCTCCGGGGGGTGAATAAATGCCTCCTGTAGTGAATCCATGCATTTTTGCAAGAAAAATATCCACATTTCAAACATATTAAAAACTTTTCTCTCACTTCCGTTATCTGTCATACGCGGAAGCCGTTCCGGCGGATGACGTAAGACGTCGGCGTTGCGTGATTAGTGACGAACACAGAGAGAGAACAAAACAAAATGACGGTCATGAATTAGAAGTACAAACCGAGGATTTGCAAAGAAAAATGTCAGAGGATTTCGATATAAACCAAGAGGAGACTGGTTTTCCATTGCTAAAGTAAGGAAACTTTACTTCTCTCCTCTGCTCCTACAAACAAATTTGTGTGACTAGCATATCTCAGAGGTGCGCGCGCTGCTCATACGTGCTTCGTCATCCGCTGGAATGGCTTTCGCGTATGACAGATATCGGAAGTGAGAGAAAAGTGTTTATTACCTTTGAAATATGGATATTTTTCTTACAAAAACACATGGATTCACTACAGGAGGCCTTTATTCACCCCCGGAGCGGTGTGAGGCACGTTTATTATTAATGCACGCGCTTTATTAGATGACTTGTGGACTGTTCAACTGCAACACCTGCTGACTTAAATGATAGAGCTTGGAATAGCCAGGACAATTTTTTATATAACTCCGACTGGATTCGTCTGAAAGAAGAAAGTCATATACACCTAGGATGCCTCGAGGGTGAGTAGAACGGTCTAATTTTCATTTTTGGGTGAACTAACCCTTTAACAAACACCTTAAAGGATGCCATCGGATGCCCATTTTCCACAAGTTGATATGATTCTTTAGGTCTTAATGAAAAGTCTGTAACATAGTTTGGTTAAAATTTCTCAATGGTAGTGTAAAAAACACCTTTTTTACCCTGTCAAAATAATCTCTTTTCAGAGCAAGCCATTTTGTAGCATTTTCCTTTAAATGTTAATGAGCTCTGCTGACCCCGCCCTTCTCTTCCGAGCTGCTCTCTGAGGGACTGTTTACTTTAGCTGCATTCATCGTGAGACTTGCTAATTAGCACATTATTAGGAAAGGCGATTTGCATCACTTTCAAACAGTGAAAGCAAACAATTCATTAAAAAAAACTTTAACCTTTAAAAATACTCACTTCTGTAGGTGAAGCTGGATCACGAATGATTCACGCGAACATAGGTAGATCGGGGGCACATTCCCTTCAAAAACAAATGTAATCCACTGCATCTTCAGCGGCTCAGATGTCGGGAGTAAATGACGACTGCTATGTTCATTATTACATCCAACAACAGAACACCTCAATTGCTTAGGAGTCATTCTTGTCTACATCTGCTCTGGTGGTGAAACACTGGCGGACTGATGACAGCTCATTCAGGGCGGGTCTAAGGTAAGATGCTGTGCTGAAACGCTACTGTCAATCAAACTATCGTGGGCGGGGCCTGTTTTTGTGATGTCACACATACAGGCTTCTGAGATCGGCTTGATTTGAGAAAGGGGTAAAGATTTTAGTAGATTAAAAAAAAAACACTGGGTGGATTTTTATCATTATAGGGTGGTTGTGTACACACACTGCCAACACACATTTCAGTTCAAACAACTTGTAAAAGTGAATGTAGCATCCAATGACCCCTTTAAGAAGCACCGTCCAGAACATTGGAAAACCTATTGTTTAGCTGCCTTTTTCACATAGTGCTTTACATTAATAATTGTATTCGTTGTATGACCAAATGTCTTTGTGAAAGAGAACATTTTGTAAGATTGTCAAGAACAGATGTTTATTTGAAGGTACTAAGAAGTATTACAAGAGGGAAAAAGTATCACACTCATAAAGGTAAAATTTATCCTTATAAACTTTCATAAAGGAACGTGTCCTACGACCAGTCTGTCATCATCTGTATTAACTTAAGGTCAATTCACACTGCACAGACAGACCCAGACCAATGCCTACCCAGTACAGTAGGTCTACGTCACTTCTCAGACGTTCCAAGACTCGATAAATGCTAATTCAACATTCTGTTGGCAAAAACAAGCACAGACCAACACCAACAGATGCTGACAGGCGTAACACACCGATCAGACAAAACCTTACGAATGTGTCCGTTGCCTTTTATTGGCATCTGTCAGTGCAGTGTGAATTGGTCTTTAAACTTGTCAACAGCCAGACTTGTCTAACTACACAAACAATCTAATCTAGAAATGATAAAAAAAAACTTCTTTGGTAATACATTTTGGCTTAGCTTTTATTCTGACCCTTTGCAGAAACTTTCTTCTTGGCTGAACCTTGTTTTTTAGGCTGGGCTTTGCCGGCCTTCGCTTTTGCCTCTTGGGATTTTGAGGCTTTAGGTTTTGTCGCCTGTGCTTTGGGTTCCGCAGAGGCAGCTGCGGCTTTCTCAACGTGCTCCTCTTTGAGGGGCTCTTGTTTGGGTGGCTCTGGTTCAGGTAGCTCAGTTTTAACAGCTTCATTTTTGCACTCTTCTTTCATGACGGGCTTTGGCAGCTCCTGTTTGAGGGGCTCTTGTTTGGGAGGCTCTGGTTTAGGTAGCTCAGGTTTGACAGCTTCATGTTTGCACTCTTTTATGACAGGCTTTGGCTGCTCCTCTTTGAGGGGCTGTTGTTTGGGAGGCTCTGGTTCAGGAAGCTCAGGTTTAACAGCTTCAAGTTTGCACTCTTCTTTTATGACAGGTTTTGGCTGCTCCTGTTTGAGGGGCTCTTGTTTGGGAGGCTCTGGTTCAGGTAGCTCAGGTTTAACAGCTTCATCTTTGGACTCTTCTTTCATGACAGGCTTTGGCTGAGTGGATTCCTGTTCGACTGTCTCTTCTGCTTTTGTCGCCTCTTCCTGGCTTGGTTCCTCTTTGACTGACTCTTGTTTTCCTGTCTGTTGTTCAGTGATCTCTGGTTGTAGAGGCTCTTGAGAAAGTTTGGATTCCGTCTCAGGTTTGGTGGGTTCAGGATTTGTGGGTACTAATGGCTTCTCTTCATTTACACTAACAACCTCTGATCTGTTTTCTTCTGTGGTAGAGGGTTCATCTTGTATTGATTCTGGTTTATCCGCTAGTTCAGAGGATTCAAGTTTGGTAGCCTCAGGATTTGCTGGAATCTTTTGTGCCGTCTCCTCTTCCTCACTGTCAGATTCTCCAGCATAATCTGTTATGGAACTTACCAAGGAAGCTGCAAACTCCTGCAGACGAATCTGCTCCTCTCGCAGCCTCTTCATCTCTGCGGTCAACATGGGGTTGGGAGCTGACTTAGGAAGTTGGACAAGCTCTGGAAGCTCATCTACTTGGGGCAAATCCACTGCAGGTGCTAGAGTTGCCTTTTCTGAGGACCGTATTTCTTTAATTTTGATATATAAACTTTTTCTTTCATCCTGCAGTGCTCGGCACAGAGTCTCTAGACGGTCAATTTTCAAAGTGAAGAGTTCAAACTCTTTGGCCTTTTCTGATCTCTGTTGGAGTGGAGTTAATCAGTTAGTAAGTGAAACGCTAATGATAATCAAATATTGACAAGTCATGTGTGTACATTACCTCGTCAATCATTTCAACAAGAGCTTTATTGCAGCTTTCAAACCGTGTCTTCCATATGTTTGACTCCTTTTCCAGCTTTTTCATCTTCTTTGTCATCTGTTCAAATAAAAACGTGATCAGCATAATACTTATATTCTTTAAAATAGACAAAGGCATTTTAAATTGTTCACTGCAAAAAAAAAAAAATCCTATTCTTAACAAAAGTGTTTTTGTCTATTTTTACAGTTAAAATGTCCAAAAATCCTTGAAGAAAGACACATTTACTGGAAACAATAATGTATAAGAGATTAAGACTTGTTTTCAGAGATTGAAGCATTAATACGAGTGTATTTTAACTTATTGCATCGGCAGATTTGTCTCTTGTTTAAGTATAAACAAGTTAAAATAAAGTGGAAAAATCTGACAGTGCAAAATACACTTTTAAATAAACTTTTTCTGGAAGAAAAAGTCTTAATATCTTATGCAGTGTTGCTTCTCAAGTAAATTTATCGTTTAGATATTTTCACTGGAATACAAGTAAAAAACTAATAAGTTGTTTTTCACACTTTTTTCCTATTAACTTTTGGCTCTAGACAGTAAAAGTGTGCATAACGAAACAAACCTTGTCCATCTCCTGTTTGAAAGTGATGTAAATTTCATTGCTTTTTGCTAGTGTGTTCTGGAACTCATCAAACTTCTGGGAGTACAACACAATCTGTAAGAAGAGAATTAGTGTTAGCAGCATTCAGAAAATCATTGTAAATTAATACCTTGGAGTACAGTAAGAGAAACATGCATGATGACAATGACATTTGTACTTATCAGCTTGGCCTTCCTTTTAAATTGTATATATTTATATATTGATATTATTTTGGAAAAAGAAAAAAAAAGTTCAAAATATGTTCTTTCCTATGCATGTATGTATGTATTTATTTATTTATGAAGTGTGAATTAACACATTAATGAATGGATAAATAAATATTTATTTGTTTTTATTCATTCATACATCCATTAATTTACTTATTCATTCTTCTGTTGACATTATGGACCTGATGGAAAGATGAAAGAGTTAATCGCTGATATTGCAGCTGCACTTTACACAATCCATCTGTAATTAGTCAAGGCAAATGTTCCAGTCAAAAACACAAAGCTTTAAATAAGTGAACACTTTCTGCAATGACTCAGTGTGTAATGTGTAAGGCATCACTTATTATTTATGACAGCAGCAGTGAAACTCATCCAGGTTGTATTTACTGTTCAGCACTTGTGACGCTTGTGAACTATAATAATTCACTGAAATGATATATTTCTGTCTGTGTTGTCACAATAGAGCCATGAGAGAGGGGAAGCCGCCATTCAGCCATCAACATAATTAACCCAAATTCAAGAGCTTCATCATCTTTGTTGATTCAGAGACAGTGAGATGTTGTCACATTAATTTCCTTAAAGAGTTAAACAGTATCTACATGATTTCTCTGCTCTAAGACAGAATCATGTTTCTCAATATGCACCAGTTATGATGTTTTTGTGTCCTTTTTGTTGTAAAGGAAAAAAGCAAATCAATATATTCTTCAGAATTTCTTCTTTTGTGTTCCACTGAAGAAAAAAGTCATACAGGTTTGGAACGACATGAGGGTGAGTAAATGAAGACAGAATTTTCATTTTTGGGTAAACTATTTCTTGAGGCACTTAAAAGTCCTTTATTATGGTCTACACAGAACTGTAAAGCTCTCATTATTGCTTTTCATAAACATCCGTCTGTAATTTATCTATCCATCTCAACTTAAATATATCCAGACAGTGCAATTGCTCCTAATGGCTATGAATCATCACCATAAATTGCCTTTTAAAGATTGATTGGTGTATGTGGTTTGTCACACAGCTCAGCGAGAGAAACACCACAGCTAGAGAGGAGAGAGTGTTGGATTGTGGCTAATGCCACAGCGATAGATATTCACCTGGGCCTGCATGACAGTGTGCTGCTCTTTCAGCTCTTTAGCCTGTAGTTTCCACTCTGCAGCCTGAGTGAGTAACTGGTTAAACACAAGACACACACACAAACAGGTGAGAGAGACCGAGAACTCGGCATTACCTGTTTCTTCATCTGTAACTCCTGCTCCCTCATTGTGTAGCATTTCTTTGTTTTTTCAATAGCCTCTTTAAGCAACTAACAACATAAACGGTGAGATGTTAACATGTGCCAATTCTTAATATTCACTGAAACATTTTTATAAACAGGGTCCAAAATGAACTTTTTGCCAATTGTGAGAACATTTAAGTTATTAATATAGGCTATGTAATATTTATCCTTTTTTTTTTTTTTTTTACTTATTTTATAGATATTTTGTCACTTGAGATGAGCAAGTTACTTTGTATCACAAAAATATTGTAATTTTGTTTCAATACCTTTATGTGAGGTATATTTCACATGTGTTGCCACATGCAATTATAGGGACAAAACAAAGATCCAAGATAAACGTTTGATGGAACATTTCACTGAGAAGACTTGCAATTCACACCAGATGTTTTCTTCAGCTGACAGCTTCATTTGAATGACACATTCATCACTTCACTTAACAGGAAAGGTCTGAAAGCTTAATATATTATGTTGCAGTTTCTTTTACAAGCCAGTTATTAATTGCATTTTGGCACTTGATGATTGTTGATTTTAGACCCTGCTTGTAATTCAATTCATTGTAAGCATGCAACATGCAAATGAATTTGCCTGCCCTTCATTTTACTGGAGGCAAATCTGAAGAGCCAGAATAGGAGATCTGTGTGTCTTACATATTCCTTCTCCCTTTTGTGCTTCTCTTCAGCTTGACTGAGGAGCATGTTGGCTTCTTCCAGCTTGGCATCAGACAGTTTCTGCTGTAGATCTCGGTGTTTGAAGATCTTCTCTAAACTCTGCATAAAAATACAGAAAATTCATTTAGACGCAATGGGGTCATAGCAGATTTTATTTCTTTAATTCCATTCCATTGTCCAAACCACTTGTCCTAGTTCGGGTCGTGGGGATGCTGGATTTTATTTTATTTTATTTTTGTAGTTTCCTTTTCCAGCTTTTGTAATTTCTGGGAACAACATTTAACGCAGTACATTTTAACATTGAAAATTTGTGCTTGTCTCTGATACACCACACGCAGAACATGTTCCAGGATCAACATCCTTTGTTGTTCTTGGAACAGCTTTCGCATCAATCCTTTTACGCCTAAAATCAGAGGGTGGTGATTGGTCAATAGGGATGTTGTTCCAGGAACATGTTCTTCTTGTGTAAATCATATTAAGAATGTGGCACCATCCTCATATGATGTGTGTCTCTACCGCAGCCAGCAGAGGGCAGTAGAGACACACTGCACAATTTATTCTCGAGTCAGTTAAATTCTTGGGGTCTGATTTATCCCACCACACAGCAGTGTGTGAGCAGTCTCTGTGGTAGCCATCAGCATGACAGATTGAGTTTAACTTCCCCACACATCAGGCTTGTCATTCCACCGGTCGATCTTCATGTGATTAGATACAGAGTGTTCTACAAGGTGCAATATTCACTGTCAAACCAGGCGTGAATCACTGAGTCAAAGTCTGTGTGAGCAGTCTCTGTGGTAGCCATCAGCATGACAGATTGAGTTTAACTTCCCCACACATCAGGCTTGTCGATCTTCATGTGATTAGATACAGAGTGTTCTACAAGGTGCAATATTCACTGTCAAACCAGGCGTGAATCACTGAGTCAAAGTAAAAAAATACAAGTATCTGCTGTGCATATAGCAGGTTTAGAAAGTGTGAGTGTGTAGTTTCCTCCACCTCATGTTGTGAAATTACAGCTCTGGCAGCTCTAAAACATGCATATGTTTTTATGCATAGTGACTGTAAAAATTGCTCCTTTAAACTACCAGTCAAAAATGTGGAATCATTTTGTAAAGTTTTTGAAAATCTCTTATGCTCACTAAGGCTGCACTTGATCAAAAATACTCAAATAGACAACAGTTATTTTAAATTGTAATAATATTTCACAAAATTACTGTTTTTACTGTATATTTGATCAAATAAATGTAGCCTTGGTGAGCATAAGAGACTTCATATGACATTAAAACAAATCTTAATTATTCAGAATTTTTGACTGTAATGTAATTGCAGTCTGAAATAAGTTTGGAACCCCAGTTAATAATATTTCACAAAATTACTGTTTTTACTGTATATTTGATCAAATAAATGTAGCCTTGGTGAGCATAAGAGACTTCATAAAACAAATCTTAATTATTCAGAATTTTTGACTGTAATGTAATTGCAGTCTGAAATAAGTTTGGAACCCCAGAAATGGCTCATTAAACTTTTCAGATGGACCAGAACAAAAAAATCCAATCGGATGTATTATCAAATGTATCACAATCACTTATGGTGCACACTTACTTGTACCAAAATCTAATCTCGACTGTGCCTCGGGGTGCAGCTTTAAATGGATTTGTGACTGAATCGCTTTGACAGATGTGTTAGATATTGGGGTGTTTGAAATACTCAATTCATTTTGCTGGCTTTTGTTGCACAGGTCTTCGGTCTGCTTCACACCACAAGCATATATTTATTTTAGGGCCCGTATTAACAGGTTACATTCTTCACACTGCCCACATAAACAGCACAGTGCTGTGTAGCTGGAAATATAGAGTTCTGTTATGCAGCAGAAGCACTGTGAAAGGTGGGCCTGCTGTAGCTCTGCTTATGTGTGGATTTAATGCATTTCAGATCTAGATGTGTACAGTATATGTACTGATATGTCTTGTGTGTTTAATGTAATGTGTTGATTTCTGTCGGTACCTGTTCTCTCCGCTCATACTGCTCTATGATGGTCTTGAGTTTGCTGGCCAGATCACTGTTCTCTTGGCATAGCTTGTTGTTGCGGTTACTGTGCTGCTCGATCTGATTCTGAATGTCCACCAGCGTGCTCTGGAAATGAGCGGTGATCTCCTTCCGCTTCATTTCATCCTCCCGCAGCCTTTGCAGACTCTCCTCCTGCAGGGAAAACGAGAGAAGGAAACGAGTGGGAAATCTGGGAATGTGCAGTCTTAAGTGATGAAAGCAATCTAGATCTAGTATTACGTGAGGGTGTGAGATGGAGCTGTGACTAGATGGTAAAGTCAAATAACGTATTGTATTTGATAGCATTCTGTAGAAGAAATGACAGTGATGGAAATTATATTTTAAACATGTGTTTGCATTTTATATAGCCTAAATACAAACAGTTATATAAAAGTTTGTATTTGACATCTGTATTGATCACAAGTGATATTCACCATGATTTGTTTTTGGTTGTTGCTTCATTCATAACTACATATTTCATCTTAGTCATGCTAACAGTGTTGTCACTATTTAAAAAACGTTTTGTTAATTAAAATAAATCTCAAATAATATAAATATTAGATGAAAAACCTAAACTTAAAAACACTTAAACGAAAATTAGAAATAAGCTAAACTAAGTTGAAGTACTAAAATGACTAAAACTAAAACATAAATATAAAATGCATTAAATTGAAATAAATATAAATATTAAGAACCAATATAAACATTAAATTTAAACCAATAGAAACCAATAAAAACATTATATTATATTTTTTATGAAAATACAAAATATGAATAAATACTATAATAGCATGGAAATAGCATTAAATAACTGGTTGATAAACATGCACATATTTTTTATTAAACTTTATTAGTGGCAAAATTATTTAATGTGGTGGAAATTACTGTAACTAATCTACATGTGTTACAAATTAATAAAAATGTACATTTCATTATTTATTGTGTGGAAATGATTGATAAATGCACAATGGTTTATGTTTTTCACTTATTTTTAGATTATGATCATTCTAAAAAATATATGATATTAAATATAATACTTTCATGATGGATTTTTGTATTTTCATATTAACACAGATTGGAAGTCTGTGTCTGGGATTATTTAACATAAAATATATAAAAAGGCATTTGAGAAGTAACAAAGTTTACAAGAGAGTTGTAATGCAACCTTCGTTTAAAAAAATGTAATGTATTATTTTCAGAGGCGGACAAAGTATTCAACTCCATTACTTGAGTGAAAGTACAGATACTGCTGGTCAAATATTACTCCATTACAAGTAAAAGTTGTAAAGACAGATTTTTACTTAAGTAAAAGTACAGAAGTACTTGCTTTTAAAAGTACTTAAGTATCAAAAGTAAATTTCCTTTTTTATGTCAATGCACTGTTTTATTGTTGTACGTAGTATTTGCAATACCTCTGAAGCAACTTACAATACATTACACCTACTGAATACACTGACTAGCTTGTAGTATCTTTGGAATAAAAAGCTTTTAGAATGTTAAAAACCCTAGTGGGAAAAACTAAAAAAGTCATAAGTTCCCAGAAAAAATAATACTCAAGTAAAGTACAGATACTCAAAAAGTGTACTTAAGTACAGTACTCAAGTAAATGTACTTAGTTACTGTCCGCCTCTGATTATTTTTAATAAAAGTAGTATGTCAGTAAGGAACAACCTTTTGGAAGGGGCTTTTATTTTATATAGTGAAAAGTGAAAGGAAGTTGAGAAGAGAGAGGGAATGGACATGTTATAGGCCAGACTTGAACCTGAGTGGCCCACTTGAGCACCATAGCTCAACATGTCCAAAGCAGGTGCACTAACCACTACTTTAACTACACTAAAGTAGGTGTGAGTGGTGAAGGCTATAAATTGACATATTAAGCTATATGAGATCTATATTTGTGGCACTAAATAAACAATATTATCCTTTTTTTAGTATCTGGGATTAGACGTGTGAATGTTAAACAGGCCTGCCATCCAATGTGTGCGCTTTGTAAACACGAGCTCTTGTTTCAGAAGCGCCAGCTTCCTGACTCAGCCATTCGTAAGGAATCCACACATGGAATGTTCCTCTCCAGGGTTGAATCTGTTTGCCTGCCCGTGTTTACACATGGCATGAGTCTCAAGCTCCCACCTGGGAAAGGTGAAGCTGTATTACCACTACGCAAGCTCATCAGGGAGGTGAATCACTCACATAAGCGCAAAGGAAATGACCCCAGATTAAATCTAATTTACGGTCCTCATAGCTGAGAGTCGCACATACACACAGGGCTTAGCTGTTCTGCTCTGACCCGCTCATTAATAGCTTCCATAATACTTGAATAAAATTGACTGGGGAGTGAACAAGGTCAAAGCCAGCCTCTAGGGAAGGATAGCATCAACTTCCAAAGGCATGCAGAGTTCATATTAGAGCAAGAGTTTAATATCTTCAATGCCCGGAGGAGAAAAAAACAACACAAACATGATTCGAAAGCTCCTCTGAGTCACCTTACAGACCACAAAAACAGAAAAAAAGTGTGTGTGTGTGTGTGGATGCTGGGACAGAAACCACTACCTTTTCTTATACAAAGTCCTCCAGCACCTTTTTCGTTGAATAGTACAAATGGACTGAAATCAGTTGCTGAACTGCAAAGAGAAAATGGCTCCAGGTGCTTTGCACTAGATTCATAACATCTTTCATATTATATACACATTCACCAAATGGAGGTGAAATTGTTTCTTGGAAGGCAACATAATTGTTTGGCAGAGTGAAAGAAATGAGTGGACAGCTATATCTGACAACTGGAAACATTTCAAGTGCTGAATAACAGTTTTGTAAAATATGGCATCTCAGTTGAGAGAGGCATTCACAAATTAAGTAGCAGTTTTTAATATTCAGAACCGTTTACATGAATCAAAAACATACAGCGCGACCAGTGAAGTCTGATTCCCAAGCTCTTATGAACCGGATCTTTTAAAGAATCAAACAAATACACATTCTCTTGTTAATGACTCTTATGAGTCTGTTCTTTTTATTGAATCAAACGCATAGCGTGAACGTGAATGGTGAAGGTAGTGATGGGAGAAACAAAGCTTTTTGAAACCCTGAATAATTTGCCCTTGCAAAATGATTCACTGTTTCGATGCTCTCAGAACACCACAGGATGGTGGCACCTGCTGGTCAAAATGGTGTAATTGCAATGAAAACTCATCCTGAATATGTACAGTATAATGACACCTTTTACAAATCACTTGTAAATGTTTTCACAAAGAGTATCTATTAAATAACCAAATAATTAAACACTATTAAATATGACGGTCTGTCAAATTTGTGTTATTTTATTTATGAATGTGTAATGCATATGTGTTATTGGGCAGGGCTTGGCAAACTAGGTAGCAATTAAATATTGTTCACCCTTTTGTATTATACACGCATATTAAAATACATTACATTTATTAAAAATGAACCTACATTATAAAACTGACCCAAGATCTGTTAAAACTATCACTCGTTCTTCGGTTCACACTCAAACAATATTAAATCTTTTTAAGGAGTTGCACTATTAAATCCATTATGCAGAATTCAGCAGATTTCACCTCAAAATTAGCACAGAAAATATAAAAAACTCAGCAGATTCTCTCTGAGATGTAGATGTAGTCACTGTAGCACCAACAGAATGGAAAAACAGGAGGCCATGGCCTCTGCAGTGATTTGAGCCAGTGAGACATTCTCTTTGACGTTTGATTTATAAAAGAAGGGCAAATGCCACTGAAGCTCAGTAACGCTATCCCTCTTGTCATAGTGACCTGTCAGCAGCGCTTTGAGACTGAGAAGTCAGTGTCTCATCGAGGCAGAGACACAGAGTCACTGCAGTAACGTCCCACTGGGCTCTAAGACGCTGTCTCCTCAGAAGGAAGTTGAGTCGACTCAATCTCAGCAATCAAAACACTGACACAGGTAACAGGAAAACAAGTCAGATGCTCAACACTCTCCCACATGTCAAACAAGTTACGGTCTGTTATTGTGGTCTTACTGTATCGATTTCAGATAAATGTACCCCTAAATGGCACATAAAAACAAAACATTGATAATTTTTACAAGTTCTTCTTTCTAAGTGGTTCTTGTCTCATATTAAGCAATATTTCAAGTAAGCATTTGACCTATAATACTCTTTTGTTTGTGTAGTGATAGAAAAATAGCAACATCCCCTATAAATACAGTATAATCTTATGCAAATATGAGACAATTGAAGTATTGAGTATTGAGTAAACTGGCCAATTGAGTATTATTATAAAGCAACTGAATAAAGAGTATTATTATTATTTTTGTAAATAATTTTAATATTAATAAAATTTGCTTTTGTGGTCAACTAATTTACCCAACAGAGCCTATATATAAAAAAACATACTAAAATATATAAAATCATTTTATTAAAAAAACCCTAAAGGTTTAAAGAGTATATTTAATTATGCAGCTGTGAATTTTTAATGAAAATATTTGTTGCAGTTTAGCATTTTTATTTGCGTTATCAGACTACTGTTCAAAAGATTGGGGTCAGTAATATTTTTTAATGTTTTTGAAAGAGGTCTCTTATGCTTTCAAAGTCTACATTAATTTGATTACAAATACAGTAAAAATAATACAATTGTGAAATATTATTCCAATTTTAATATATGTCATTTTTATACATGTAATTTACTCCAGTTTTAAGTGTCACTGAAATATGCTTATTTGGTGCTCATAAAACATTTATTATTATTTTCAATGTTAAAATTTTTTATATTTTTGTGGAAGCCATGATACTTTTTTTCAAGATTTTTTGATGAATAGAAATTTAAAAAGAACAGCTGGCCCCTTAACTGACCCCAAACATTTGAATGGCATAAGAAAATAGGCATAATTATTTTAAAAACAGAATGAATTCAGACAATTCAGAATTCAGATTTCTTTTCATAAATACATAAAAACATACACAAAAATAAACCTACCAAGATATACCATAGCTTGACTTTTCTTTCACAACTCAATTCTCTTAAAACTGTCAGCAGATCATGTTCTCACCTTCAGTGTCCTGTTATGTCTCTGAAGCTCCCTGCAGAGCATCTCCAGCTTGCTGCGGGCCAGAATGGCACGACTGTGCTCGAACTGAAGCTGATCTCTCTGCTTGCCCAGAAGACCCTGTCTCTGCTGAAGCTGCTCCAGCTGTTTCTTCTCAGTCCTGTGTTCCTCCACCTGCCCCATATGCACAAAACACACACATGTGTGATCCATACATCCTCTTATACACGGCTTTAACACCTCTGGCTGGTCTAAAGCTGCTTTAGATAATGTCTGTCTGGTTGTCCTCAAGAGGATTTTGGAATGACGGGCCCTTCGTTTACTTCTGAGAACAAGACCTGGTTTTGTCAAAACTGGGAGAATTACTCGTAGTCTTCCATCATATGTTCTTTTCTACGTGTCCCTGTCATTATCTTTGTGTTCTCAAATTGAAGAGAGTGTTGTGGCTTTCTTGTGTGGCATATGGCCTTGTGTTCAGACTTGCACGTTCAGCCCAGAGCATTGAATATTTAGGTCATCTCAGTATCAGTGAAACCACTCTTAACATCACACCAGGCGTTCTTTTATTTTCTCTCCGTGTCAATCCAGTTTGCGTTCTATTTGTTTCCTCTTAACTGTCCTCCATGCATTGTTGTTGTCGGCGGTGAAAACTGTTCAGAGAGCGGCGTTCTCTCATGGGTCTGGATACTCACCAACTCAGTGTATTTCTTCAACACCATTTCCACTTTCTCTTCTGGTGAGTCGAGCTTGTTCAGGCTTTGCAATAAGGATACGGCCTCTTTACCTACGAGACAAGCGTTTTCCGTTCAGATCAGAGAAAGAGAAGATAAAGAAGATGAGCGGAAGCCCACAAGGGAGAGTTCTGCATGCAAGCTTCAAAATAAATCAACGGGAGAAGTGGTGAAATCACAGCGTGATAGTGTTTACTACGATAAAATGGTTGAGAGAAGCAAACAAGGCACAAGAAAATTACAGGCCTCTCTCATCTTTTTAAGTGGGAGAACTTGCACAATTGGTGGCTGACTAAATACTTTTTTGCCCCACTGTATACTCGGCCTAAAGGGGATAGTTCATCCAAAAATGAAAACGCTGTCATTATTTATTCACTCTCTTGTCATTCCAAACCTTATGGTTGTCTTTTTTTCTATATACTGTAAATCTCAAAAAAAAAAAAAAAAAAAAAAAAAAATATATATATATACATACAAAAAACAAGCATAAAAAGCACTGTAGAAGTGGTTCATAACCTTTTTGTGCTATATTCCAAGTTTTTCAATATTGATAATAATAAGAAATGTTTTTTGAGCACCAAATGAACATATTAGAATGATTTCTGAAGGTTCACATGACAATGAAGACTGGATTATTGGCTGCTGAAAATTCAACTTTGTCATCACTGGAATTCTTTTTGAAATATATTTAAATAGAAAACAATAGTTATTTTAAATGACTTTTTTGCTGTATTTTTTGATTAACTTGATGTGGCACATTGTAATTTATTATTTATGTGGTTGTCAACCTTAAAATGGCACCTATTTCAAAGAATGGCCCATGTAATTTCTTGACCAATTATTGACTGATTTGGCAATACTAGGGGATGTTTTATGATGCTGAGCAAAATGAAAATTCTCTTTGTGAGGTTTAGACTTTTAGTTTGTCTGTTTAATCTCAAGACGTTTCCTCTGTTTATCAAGCGAACAGAAGAAAGGCAGATTGCTCACCCAGGCCCTTGAGGAGTTTCTTATCAGCTTTTTGCTCCTTCTCTGGACTGACACCAGCTTCTTGTGGGTCAGCCTCTTCATCAGCCTTTGCCTCCTCTTCCTTTATCTCCTCAGACTCCAGGATGGAGATCTGCTCCTGCATCAGGCTTGATGCCGCTCCATATGTGTTGATTATATCCTCTAGCTGCCGGCTGAAGTCCTCCATGGGGTCCACTGGCTGCTCCTCAGGGTCATTTACTTGTTCATTGGCGTTCTCAGAGGTCTGGTCACTGCCCTCCATCATATGCTGCAAAAGTTAAATATATCATAAAAGTGCTTCATAAGAAAGCAGATTGATTAGCAGAGGTAGAGCAGCCAGTTCCTTGATTACACTCTAGCTTGATGCTGAAATGAGATTGTTGAAATTAATGAGAAGTGATTATGCATTACTTGTAGAGAGGTTTGAAATGACTCCCTGAAATCACCAGCCACTAAAGTGAAGACGGATGGCTTTTGGCCAGTTTGTGGTATGTTTGCATAAATAGAGGGAATTTATGTTCGATATGCATGAGGTTGTTTGTAAGAAATGGGAATTTAAATTTGGGGAAATTAAAGAAAATTTTATTAATGTATTTGCCTTAGGCAGAAACAATACGGATAATAGAGAAGTGACCTTGAAAAATAAATAATTGCAGAAATGTAAAAATGGAAATAACTGAAGGGAAATGTAAAGTAATTTGTCTATACAATAACGATGGCCAATTTAATTAGTTATATCTATCTCTTTGTCTTGCTTAGATTTTTTACATGTACTGATATTTTGTTAATATTTCTAAATATGTTTATATATATATGTATGTGTGTGTGTGTGTGTTTATATTTATATTATGTATTATGCTCACCAAAGCTGCATTTATTTGATCAAAAATACAGTAAAAAGCCGCTTGTGACACAGAAGGCTAGAGGACGGGGTGTGGAGAAAATAGCACAAATCACAGTGGCAGAGTATCGCTGAGCCTCTAAATCTGATGTGTCACTGATAGCGCCAGGCCTGAAGCCCTTCAGCTCTACACAGCTGATTTCATGTGGAATGAACTCTGAGATTCCAGAGGTTGTTTATGTCCCAGCTCTGTTGCTTATCAGGTTAAAATTATAGCCCCCATTCCAAACCCCATGTGCATGCATCCACCCCTCCTCCTCACCCATCACTCCTCCTCCTTCAGCAACATGGCACCTGTTGTGAAGCCACACGCTATTTTTGGACCCTCTAAATATGGACAAGCTATTTCTTATTCTAACCACGTACACTCTGATGTCAATGGTAGCAGTTTTACACAAAGTGGAAAAAACTATAACTATTCTAAACATCAGTTTACATCTAAACAAGGCTAAGAGTGAAGCACATAAGCACATTGGTTTTGTCTTCATATTACTTAATCATAATAATGAAACCACACTATAATGACTGAAACAAAATGTACAGTCAAATAAATCCAACCAAAAGTTTCTCAAAGACAAACTGGTGACATTCAGCTCAACATCAACTATAGTTAAATAAAATAGGACAGCTCAAGACTTACCCTAAACGTGTCTGTTCGGGGTTGAATAGAAAAGGAGGACAATGAACCAGCCAGTCCACAGTTTTATCAGAGTGAAAGAGAGAGGTGAGGAGGGTCCAAAAGGACTCGAGACAACAGCTGACAGCATGAGCCCCTCAAAATAACCTCCACTGGAACACCAATGGAAGCGTTGTCCAAACACTCTGAAAGAATCGGCCTGTCAAGATCTTTCTACTCAGGCTTTTCAGGAAGACAGCTGAGGAGCTAATTTTGTAATATCCTTTGAAAGGCTTCAGACTTGTTATTATAGATAGTTATCTACTATACTTATTATTTTATTTATTTATTTTTTTTTTTTTTTAAAGCATGATATATTAAATGATTGTCAGATTTTTTTTAATGGAACAGTTTATTAAACCTTTAGACAAAATCTAAAAGAAAATCAAAATAAAGTTTCCATATGTGTTTTTTGTTAAGTATGATATAATGAGAATATGGAGCGCATACTTGAGGAGGAAAAAAATCTCAGAGGCCAAACTTGAGCAAAAATATGCAATTTGGTGCAGTTGCTAATATTAATATGGCCAAAAATGAATTAAATTCTGATAGCTTGCAATATAATCAATGAGATGATTATAACAGTATAGCAGACGGCTTACATAAAATGCATGTTAAATATCAGTTGTCAGGAGGTTGGAGGTTACTCTGAATCAGACGACAGAAGGCATGTAGTAGGTTGTGTACAACAGGTTTTACATCAAATTTTTGATCATTTTCATAATTTAGAACACTTAGAAATTTGCATATTAAATATGATACACTTGGCCTTATTGGGTTAACATGCAAATCTTAGCAGCCCTCACAGTTATTGACTTGTGAATGCCTAAGGACCAATTTCTTGTAACAATCTGCTTAGTATTGGGTTTTCACAGCTCCTATTAGCATTTATTATCACATTTGTCCACCATAATTCCAGTCAATTGCACTCTAATCACTTCAAATCATGCAAATGGAGAATTGTTAAGTGATTAGCATCTCCAGTGCGACTCACTCCATAACAGCGTTTTTTTTCTGCACATTTCTAAATATTAAACAATATTTGGCATGCCACTGTGAAACACGGCTACCCACCCATTCATCAAACAATATCATGGGGTCTTTAATGTATGACCTATGTAGTGCATTTTTACGCAATGATATTAGCAAATTTGGGCATCAGAATCATTACTTTGCTATTTGCAATAGCTCTTACTAAAAGCACAATGAGTCTAAACTGTTGGAGGGTCATGTTAAGAATTTGTAAAGAGTGGTGGGCGATAGTCTTTACCGCAGGTCGTCTCTCTGATAATCCTCACCCTCTTTGGCTTTTATTAGGGAATCTTTTTAATCACCAGATAGAAATGATTCTGACTTTGGCTACAGGCTTAATTATTTCTCTCAGCCCCTGCATCTCAATTAATGATTGTAATGTCCTTGTTCTTTGAAAGTGTCTTGCTTGGGTGTTTTGATAAATGTCTCTTTAACCTTGAATCGCATTTCGCCGCAACTGTCAGCATGTTACAGAGCTGGAGAGGCAAGGACTCGACCAATGTTTCTGGCCTTGTAGATTTTGCTGTCATAGGCACAGATGAGCTTGTAAGAATGAACGATATGTCTCAGAACTGCTCGTTTCCTGTTTTCCATGGCATAGGACTCTTTTGACAAAGTCACAACAGAATCTTGCTCCATTTTTTATTTATTTTTGGCTTGAGAGCTCCTCTAAATGAGCTGCTGACTCATGCAGTCAAATTAAGTAAGATGTCCATGTCTCCTCCTGCCTCGCTGTCCTTTCTCTCCAGGTGCTGTCAAAAGCACTCTGACCCTTGGACTGTGTTGCAGAGCCAGGAATGTCCACATATCCTGTGTATAATTTGCTCTGTCACACATTGTATTTAATGGTTGATAATGAGGCTTGCTATATTCTAAGCTTTCTGCCATTTGTCATTTTTAAATTGCAGATTTGTTGTTGAAGTTGATAGCAGATGGTAAAAAAATTCAAATGAGATGGTTATTTGAATCATATTTACTTTTCTAAACTGTCACAAAATATCTAAATATCTTTTAAATAAAGAGGAATTTACTTGAGAAGAAAAACTAAAACTGCATAGTATATTAAGACTTACAGCCTTTCGTTTTAATTGACCAACATTTAGTGAGGTTAATGTTTAAAAAAACAGCAACATCATATAAAAACCTGTAAACTTTTTCTGAAAAATATTTTTACAGGAAAACAAGACAAGAACACTCACTAATACATAGAAATTATATTGATTTAAATTAAAATAGTTTTATTTTTTACCTGTGTATTATTGTTTGACTTTTATAGAAAAAAACAAATCCGTTTTTTAAAAATATCAGAGAACTCTGATAGTGCAAATGAATCGTGAATACGCATTTTCAATGAAAAATGGAAGTGAAATACAGATTTCTCTGAGAAATGTGAATGTCTTATTTTTTTTTGCTTGCGTTTTATTCTCAGGGCAGAGACGGAGCAGCATTTGATGGGACGATGTGTCACACATGCATGTAGCATAAGCTAACAGAGAGAATTTCTCCTCAGGCTCTCAAAGAGACACAATCCAGCAGCTCTCCTGACATTGTATGTCACTGACTTGTTTGTAGGTTACAGTATCTCTGTGCAATGCAGGCTGGAGGAGGTGTCTGGATTCACAGTAACAGAGACTGGAAAGCACAGGGGGGCTCAGAGCTGACTGTTAGGAATGAGCACAACCAACATTCCCACAGTGAAGGCAATTATAACAGTCAACATCCCTCTGCGTTGACTTCATTGCAATTTGCACCCAGTCCTCTAAGAGCAAAGGAATGCGGTAATGTACAAAAAAACCATCTCGACATTTTATTAGTTATAAACAGAAGTTTAACATTTTATAAGGACTTGGAGTTTGAGTTTCATTTAAGTGTTATCAGTTAGTTTCGATGTTTGAATTAGCGTTTCAAGAGCGTTTAGCCTATTTTAGTAGCTACAGTTCAACAGCACTAGGACTTTTCACTCTTTGTATCGTTTCCGCGTTCCAGACCGACTGTCAGCCCAATACTACAATAGGTGGCGACAAGAGGCCGTTATTTTAAATCGTTCATTCAACTGATTCGTTCAAAGACGCTGATTTATTCTGAAACGCAACGGAAATTCTAATGTATCTTCATTTTTTTTGGATAGGCCTATATTTTCGTGTTAGCTGAGCAAAGAAGACAAAGTACTGTCAACCTTGCAAATATTGTGTCTAAAATGTAAGTTACTCAACTTTAATTTCTTGTTTATTGAATTGTTCTGTGAAAAAAAACAGTCGTGATCGCGCTGGATCGATCAATACGTCGATTCGTTCAAAAACTAATGAGTCATTGAATCATTCGTAGTTTTGATATTACTTAAAGCTGCAGTCCGTAACTTTTTTGTGTTCAAAATTTACAAAATGTATATAATAAGCGAGTACACCATGAATCCATTTTCCAAACCGTGTTTTTAGCTTGTCCTGAATCACTACGGTACATCTATAATAAGTGTTTATATTCTGACTATTTAGACTGGTTCGGGTAGGTACCGCTGAGTAGCCCAGTACCTGCGTGATTCGCCGTAGACATAAACAGAGAGAATTAGCTCCGGATACAATGTCCTTCCGCAAGACGCACGCAGTTCTGTTTATTAACCGCTAGAGCGAATTTTGACTCAGATGTTCCCCTAAAAACTTTTAGGAGAAAAACAAAAATGAAACAGTTGTTGACATAAGATCATCTTGAGCCAATTTTTAATGACAATGTTTTGGTTTGGTTTGGTCACAAACTTTGAGCGCAATGTGTGACAATTGTGAGTTCTCAAGACTAGATGGAGACAGATGTATTTTAAGCCAGTCTCAATTTGCTCTCACTGCTGACCAGGACAAAAAAAAAATCGTATCAAAGATATCTGTTTTGTGTTTTTTCTTTCATGTGTGATGTCAACTGGGTCTGCTGCGCTTCCCCTTTTCTCCTTTTCTTGATAATTTCACTAAAATTCTAACCCTATTCATTTTGCTGGCTCACAAGTACTATTTCCTTTAAGACAAGCAAATGGGAAAAAATAATCACTCTCCAACAAGAGTGCTTATCTAAGCAAGCAAAACGGAACAATTACACATCTCAGAGGAAGACATCAACAGCAGCAATGGCTATGAAGCTTTATTAAATGAAAAATACCTCTTTAGCCCCTAAAATGGTGTGATCACAGACTGACTCATAGCAGTGTCGTGTTAATGGATATGTTCATAGTGCCCAAGTAAGTATCCAATGCTCTTTCATGCAGTGCAGTGACAGCATCGGCAGAGCATTAAGCTGTAAAAACATGATGTTGTGAAACTCACCTCTGAGCAGCAGGGCAGAAACTCCACTGACAGACTGTTATAATGGATCTCACTTAGTATATTAAACAATGTCACAATCCAGATCAGTGTCATGTAGCGTTTGCCTGTTTACAGAATGTTCTTCACACTGATTTAGTGTCATGACTGTGTTAGCAGGATGATTGATATACCAAAAGAAAGATAGAAGTTATTATTCACACAGGAAATAATATTTTTAATATCAAGAGCAAAAGGTCAAAGTTTTGACATGTTACTAACATGGTCTAGTTACCCCCTGCTGGTAGATGTTGTAACTATACCATTTGGTTCTAAAAAACATCGGTTTCCATTTATGGCCATTTAAAAACAGCAGTGTGTTCTGATGAAACATTTTTTTTTTTGCCATTAAAATATATAACAGTAACCAATTAGCAAGTCTGCATTTATTTGATCGAAAATACAGTAAAACTGTAATATTGTGAAATATTATGATTTAAAATATAGAATATATATTCATAAGATGGCAAGGCTGAATTTTCAGCCTTCAGTGTCAAATGATCCTTCAGAAATCATTCTAAAATGTTGATTTGGTGCTCAAGAAACATCCATCAGTGTTGCAAACAGTAGCTTAATATTTTGGTGGAAACTCATGCATTTTTTTTAGAGTTCTTTGATGAATAGAAAGTTCAAAAGAACAACATTTATTTAGTAACATTATAAATGTAACATATATATAAATTATAATTTTTGATCAATTTAATGCATCCTTGCTGAATAAAAGTATTAATTTCTTCAAAAAAGGGAAAAGGTCTTTTTGCTGACCCCAAACCTTTAAACATGTATTAATTAAATATATTTTTATAATAGGAGACTATCAATTATTTTTTAAAGAAATGTATATTTTAATAATGTATTTTAATGTAAATGCAGCCTTTCGCAGTTCAAGTCATTAGTGATGGGATTGAGGCTGTGTGTGTTCCCATGTTACAGTGTGATTAGTCACATGACATTTACAGCTCAAGTGATTGGCTCAGAAAGTTCTGTGGTCCCATGTGCAAAGATCTCCTTGAGCAAGGCAGCTGTAGTACTATGTAGTTTTACTATCTTTAAAGGTTAAGTGTCTCTATCAGTGTAAAATATGTATGTAATAGTTTAAATTGATATGCTACAGATCATTCATTAAATGCAATCATTCATTAAATTTGTGAGCAGAGTGTATCTGACACAGTCAAATTATTTCCCCAAAATGGATTTCTTATTGAAGACATTTGGCATTCCACTTCCATTCGTCCTTTTTCAATAGCGATGCCTATGTGTTTCCATAATTACCATTCTTACTTATCTCTGCCCTGCTCTGTAAATGTAATTTCCCTTGCCGCAAATAAGATGGTTTTAATTCTCCTCCACTTCCATGAGTTGGTGTTTTATTTTTATTTTTTTTACTTAATTCTGAATTAAGTGCCAGAATTTGAAGCTCTGCCAAAAATCTGAAGGACAGCAGACCTTGAGGAGGAGCGTGTGCCCGCATATTCTCTGCAATATTCATCGGGGAGTCTTTTGACATTTCCTTTTTATTAGTCTCAATTATTGATATAAGCTGTGTTTAAAATTCGTTTCAAAGTAACTTGCTGTAATGGATACATAATGGTGCTCTGAATAATTGCCTGTGCAAGAACTAATGTATGAAGGAACTTGAGAAGTTAGCCATCAAGCACACACAGTTTGACTCCACAGGCTCTTTACCTGAAGGTCTGCTTCACATTTAGCAGGTTAGCAAGAGGCTGTTGATATCCTGTTGGTCTCTGCTATTAAAAATGGCATTATGGAAACATCCATTATAAGTCAATATCACCACAGGGAAGCACTGAAACTAGAATTAAAGAGGCATCTTTTGAACAAAATGCTTATCAACATAACTGTAATTCAATAAGGGATTTAAGATGAATGTAATAGTATATCAAAAGAGATTCATATTTCTAGTTTATATTGAGTTTTTTTCTATACAAAGTTCTATTACATTGCACTTTTAAAAAACCTTTTAAATCCTAGGTCTGTATATTTTGGCCAGTAGAAAATGTATGTACTGTTAATGAAAGGTACTTGCTCTTAAACGGATAGTTTACTCCAAAAAAATATAATTCTGACATCATTTACTGACCCTCATGTCATTCCAAATCCATAAGATTTTTGGTTAAAACATCTTCAAACACAAATTTTAATATTTTTAATGAAACCTGAGAGGTTTATGTTCCTCCACTGAATGTCCAGGTACCCAACACTTAGATACAAAAAGGTCATAAAGGCGGTGTAAAATGAATCCATATAAATCAAATGGTTTCATCGTTAAGATGTAGGGAACAAATTAAATCTGAATAATCATATAAAGCGATTGTATCTCTTTACAAAACTTGATCAAATCGCTCAATTCATATCGATTTGTTTTTTGATGCCTTTATAACCTTATTGGATCTTCTAAGTTTTGGTTACTTGGATTTTCTCGGGACAGAAACCTCTCAGGTTTCATTAAAAATATCTTAATTTGTGTTTTGAAAATTAACCAAAGTCTTGTGGGTTTGGAATGACATGAGGGTGGGTAAAAGGTGAACTATGCCTTTTAATACAAAAATGTAAACATTTTAGACATGACTAAAATACTAAGAGACTTATTACATCAGCAATTAACGTTCCTGATGCACACTGACATTTCTCATCATTTGCAAACATTTGAGATCATTGTTAAATACAGTTCTGGATGAGGATGAGCTCTTATTTCCCACTTCTGTATGTCTTGAATTCCAAATTATGCTAATGCTCACTCTATCAGCCCTTTATGGTTTTTAGACTGTGCTTGGCACTAGTAAGCTGACAACTCAGAGAAGCTTCAATTTCACTGCAGGACAAACTCTGCTGAATGCTACCTATTTGCATGATAATTATTCATGCAGTGAAACTGGACGCTTTATCCAGCACTTGGTCTTGCATTTTAATACACATCTGCAGAGAGCCTTTTAAATGTGCACATTTTCTACCAGAACAAGAAATAGACAAGCTGCCCAAAGTGTCATATGACTTAATTTAAAGAGAGGACTATAAAAGAACATTCTTCGCCAAATAAAAGCTTGATATATGTTCACATTGACTTAAATGTTAATTAAGAGTAGAATTAACAAAATAAATTAAAAAGGCTAAAACCAATTAGCTTGAAAAAGTGTGTTAAAAAGTTAAAATCATCTTTTGTTGAAAGTTATATACAGATTTACAACAAAAACATTGTATTATGTTGATTAGAACAGAACTTTAATTGTAAAACGAACATGAATGGAACATCGTAATTACAATTTGGAATCGTAAATGATGCTGACACCCAAAAGAACAGGGCATTGATTTCAGTAATGAGCCTCTGCTGCTTTATTCATGTTTGCAAATTAAAATATAATAAATTAACATTTTTTTCTAAAAATATACAAAAATACTGTAAAACTTTCCTAGAAAGCCTCAACACAGTAGTATTGCCATGTACCGCATACTATAATAAGCACAGTGGTCTATCTATTTTTGAAAACCGATGAAGATGAAACTCTTCTGTGTTGGGATATTTCCACATTCCCTTCCTTTACAACATTCCAGACTATGACATTCAGGATCGGAATGTCTTTTCTTGTACTTTTCGATACACTGTACTCAATTAACCACATATTGAGTAGCTGGCAAATGCACACTTTCACTCACATTCATATAATTTTCGTATACGTTTTAGGCTCTGATATACACACAAGCATCATGGAGGCAACATGGGCCTGAGTAGATGTAGAAAGGGTGGAGAGAAGAACAACTTGAAGCATCTGCTCACAGTTCAGTGAATCTCGGAGCAGCACAGGAATCTGGTAAATATGGCCACTAAAGTTTATAGTACATTGCTGATTGAGACAATTACACACTATTATCTACAATCATGTCACATAACCACCAACATTATTTAGAATATGCATTCACTGACATCCGATACCACTGGAGGTCTCAATGTAAAAGTGTCCGAAGGAGCAAAACATGATTTTTTTTGTCTATTTTGTCTGCTACATTAATACTGAACAGATAGTTTTCTGGGATTTCCTTGCATTTCTCATTCTCCAGCCCCTGCGTATGTGATGCATAGCATGACTCTTGGGTGTCCAAACCATCCGCATGCAAAACAAATCCATTTCTGTTACATAATGGCATGAACCAGCTGATGAAAGTTTACTCTTGAATGGTACTTCCATGTTTTGTGGGTTCATCATTTGGATTTCAGGGTTCCCACACTTTCTGACTAATGAATTTACATGATTTCCCCCTTTTCCAGTCATCTGTGACGTGAAGGATTTTTAAAAATATAGAGATCGCATTCATTTTTTTTTTTTTTTTTGGTCAATGTAACACTTCAGCATATCTAGAAAAATTCATATTGACTACACAAATTTCCATGACTTTTTACATTTTAATTCATCTCCAAGACTTTTTCAGGCCTGAAAATAAACTTTTGAAATTCCCTGATACATCCAGGACTGTGGGAACCCTCTGGTTTATGGATCTAGGGAAAAACACCAGCAATATCAGTCTCATAAAAAAATAAAAATAAAAATAAAAAAAAAGGACAAAGCCAAAAAAAGGGAACAAAAAATGAGAAAAAAAAAAAAGTTAGATTAACAGCTCACTCGGCTGGGCTGTTGCTTACAAACGAAGTCTGTCATGAAATCAAACTCATTCTGTCCCAGCCAGCGCTCTGGTAGCTCCTTTATTCGGTCCAAGCCCATTTCTATCACCAGTGACATCAAGACCTCCTCGTCAATAAAATCCGTGTCGATAACGTTGGGGGGCAGCATTGCTGCAGGCATGTGGTGGCCAGGCAGAGGAACCCCAGACGTGTTCTGCTTAGCGTTACTGTCTCGGAACTGCTGTCCTGTCCCGTTTAACTGGTGGCTGGCGGGATGCAGTTCGTGCATGTAATGGTGATGATGGGAAGGATGCGTGAGATGACCATAGTAAGGCGTGTTGAGCTTCTGCAACTGCATGCTGGCAGCGAGCTGCTGCTGCCCTTGTCCGACAAACTGGGAGTTAAAGCGGGCAGGCAAGTTGCCATTGGGGATCCCTCCGTTTATATTATTCCCAGAGGCCATGGAATGCCGGATCCCGTGGTTTGCGTTTACATTCCCTCCCGCGTAATGCATGTGATCTCCCATGATAACGTTATAATGCTGCTGCTGTGGAAGCGCGTTGGAAAACTGTCCCATTCCCATCCTGCGCGCGGAGTGTTGATGCCCATTCACAGCATCTGGGAAACGTCCATGGTTCATTGCCATCATGCGGTCTACCATTCCGCTGGAAAACAGTTTGCAAAAGTTAATATGGCAATTTGCGTAAACACAATGTAAATAAATCGTCAGATGGCACGAGGATTTGGTTTATAAATAGTTCAACATTAAAGCGAAGCTTGTTTGCAATATGCACGATTAAACACACGCGTCTAACTGTCATGGGCATTCACAAGCAGGCTAAACTTTGTAACCTTTACCTCTCTGCTTGAATCTGCTGAGTGCGTCGCACCGCAGACGGCAACAGCAAAAAGTAACTGACAATCCCAGAGATGAAAGAGTTCACAATCCCTCCTAATCCAAGTCAATAAAAAGCGTATGCGCTCCAAATACAAACCGCATTAAGCGCCAGCCTCCGCATCAAAAACATTACGAAAAAACTGCTGCATGCTTCTCGGTCAGCACTCATATACAATCAAGCCAGGGGCGGAGCAAAGCCAACCTTCAATCTGACTACATTCACGCCTGTGGCAAGCTGTATTATCATGTAGTCTATTCATCCAAACTACTTTGAAGAAACCAGTTTTACTTGTAACTGTTCCTTGAGGGTAGCATTTAAATTTTCATTTTTTCTTGAATCTGTTTTATAATAGATAAAATATAAATAAATAAATAGATAGAAAAAAAAATAGATAGAAATCATAGATTGATTTTTGGAGTTTGTTTCACGAGATTTTACGCAAGAAATGTTTTACAAGAAAATACCTTTTTTATTTTCTACTTTAAAATTTCACATTTAATTCAGTGTGTTACTTGCTGTTTGTTTGTAATTATTTGTGACATTTTTTCGACACCATTGTTTTTTCAGTGTATTATTGCAATTAAACAAAACAAATATATTTGTCAAAAATATTATTTTGTTCACGATAACACTATTTGTTCACGCGGATCTTCGAAAAAGACTAAAAACACTATATTAGGCATGCCAGGTCAGTAGCTTAAAGAGAAACACTACACACCTGCGAACATATAGACTGAATATGTAATATACATGTGCATGACATCACCATTTTCATAATTTCACGTTTTATAGTTTACATGGAGACAATAATGCACTTTGCACTTTGAAATCTGTTTTCAAAAGTTTGCACTTTCAGGCAACAAAAGTGCTGTTGACGTTTAAATGAACGGCCAAAACACATAAAAAGTTTTCTTTTCTTGTTTTTTTCAGTTTTTAGTTAAAAATTGTGTCGTAAACACCCCTTAACTGTAACTAGTGAGATAAAAATGTTAGGCCTAGTAAATATGATAAACCTATCTTATTTCAACCTATAATTATTTATTGAATCAATAAATAGTAGAAATACTGAAACTGTAATAAAATTCAAATGAAAATGAATAAATACTAGACACATAAGTAGTAGTATCTATTAAATAAGTATAGCTTACTAGTAGACCTTTATAGTATCTAATGAGTTACTAGTAAAATTGAAAAACAAAATGCTACTATTTCTTACTCTGAAAAAAAATTGGTGTAGAAGTAAATTTAACTAAGAAATTGCTTGTTAATTTTAAAAAACAATTACAAAGAAATACAAGTAGCCTAACACACGGAATAAACATGCAGTTTTTAAGAAAAGCTAAAGTATTTGATTGTAAAAACATACTCTAATAATCTTTGTTTTATTTACAAATTCGAAAAATATTTTACAGTGTACTAGTAATTAAAAATATTGACTAGTAACAAAAAATAGACACTAGTACGTATAATGGATTAATGTTAAAACGGCTTGCCGCAAAAGTCTGGATCTGGGCTCGTGCAAAACGTGGAGCTGAAGCGCGCGACCAATCGCCTTCCGCGCGCATGGAGCAACACCGCTGCACACATTACCTCATTGCGGCTATTTCTGTTCACGGCAAGAGTGAACAAAACATGGAATCACGTTTCACAGGGTTTTAAAGGCAGTGTGCGTGCTCGAACATCCATTAACACCATACACTGATTGAGATAAACAGGGTTGGTGACACATTACACTGCAGTGCCAGTGTCACACATTTTTCATGCACATGTAATTTATACCAACACGTTGCAATAATATGAGCTGTATTGAGTTGTGACACAATGAATTTAACCAATTATAAAGTTAAATAGTGATACATGAGCATCATCCTAATGAGATGACAGCGAAGGTTGAAAGTCAGCTGAAAGTCTCTAAAATAAAAACGTTCTAAGTAAAAAAGTATAATTTAATTTGTGAGTTATAATTTGATTCGCAATCGTCAGTATTTGTTAAATGTTCACATTGTAACTTGAACACTAATGCAAAGTGTCAGTTTTGTCCACAGTCAAATTTAAGAGCATAAAACAGCACAAGAAAAAAGAGCAGCAATTAAATCCCATGCGTGCTGATAAGAGGAGTCTGTGTGCACTGCTGCCAAAGAATCTTCACGTTCTGCACGTCCAAACCAATGCGCCTGCTGAGAGAGAGTTGACAGTAGATTTGATCTCAAGAAATCATGTAATCAAACCAAACCTTGATATGTAAAATATTATTATGTCAGATGCACTCTCTTACCACCTTTCACTGGAAAAGTGAAACAAATTACACTTCTTGAGCTGTTTAGCTACTTATCCGACATGGAAGGCATATTTTCTTATCACTACAAGTTTGTAAATTATTATTTGAGAAAATGACCTCTAAGAATGATCTCATTGTGAGTCTGGATATAGATGCTGCCCTAATAGATGGAGGGGATAAAAGAGTCAAAAAATGTTCTGAAAGATAAACATGAAAAGAAAACCTGCTTTAAATTCAACAGCCTGGTAATAATGTCAAAATTAATTGCAACGTTCATGCATTTTAAACATCTCAAGACTAAATACAAGCCATTCCAGTTCAATTATAATGTATGTGTTTACAAGAGAGCAGCACCATTGGTTGATATGATCATTTGTTTAATGGGCCCATTAACACGGTCATTAATTAATCCTATTGTGGCCATCATTACTGGCATGCATGTTTGAAATGTAGTGTGTGATGTGTAAATGTGACCATTCTACTCTTGGTAAAGGCACATAACCTAATATTCCTCTATCACTCTTAAAAATAAAGGTGCTTCAAAAGGTTCTTCACAGCGATGCCATAGAAGAACCATTTTTGGTTCCACAAAGAACCATTCAGTCAAAGGTTCTTTAAAGAACCATCTCTTTCTCAATTTTTTTATAATCTGAAGAACCTTTTTTCACCACAAAGAACCTTTTGTGAAACAGAAAGGTTCTTCAGATGTTAAAGGTTCTTTATGGAACCATTTAGACAAAAAGGTTCTTCTATGGCATCGTGAAGCACCTTTATTTTTAAGAGTGTACAGAAGAGGTGCCAGAAGTTTTTAATATGAAAGGCAAAAAAATCTAACTTAATTGAAAGCCGTGGGCAATTTTTAAATAATTATACATATTATAATATATTTAATATATAATGCATTTTTAAAATGTTTACATTTTTAATCAAACTCACTTTTATTGGTTTTAATATTTCAATGTAAAAATAACACACACACACACACACACACACACACACACACACACAATGTTCAAACAAATATATAAATCAGAAATGAATGCCTCCCCCCCTCCTATTTTCCTGTCTTGTAATATGGCATGGTGGGCCCAATCAAAGATCATCACTGGCTAACTTTGGTTTGCATGGTTTTGGCTTGGTTCTGCATGGTTTTGGCATCTCTGGTCTACTGAACTGAAGCTGAAAAAGTAGCTTTTGGGTGAAAATGTCTAAATTGAAATTTTTCTTAATTTCAATATAGGATCTAAAATTATACACTGTGAAAGTCAGAAGTATGATGTCCATGTTTAATGAAATGCCTATATATAGACAAGCGTAATCGAGAACAGATTAATGGACTAGAGTTCATTAATTTCGAGACACTCTCCTAATTCTGTCAAACAAGAACAAGTTATCTGTATCTTTAGAGTTTGTACTCATAGAAAGACCTGGACCCATCTGTGTTCCTTCAGTTTTAGAGGCTGCTTAGACAATAGCATTCCAAAAGCCGTTTAATCCCAAAGTCATGCCTGAATCCGCCTCAGTAGGGAAACTAACTAATGAGCTTTACACCCTCTAAGCCTTATGTTCGAAACCTATTGCACATTTGTGTCACAAGAAGACACTCATTGATTTGGGAGCTTTTGTTTTGAAAGCAACATGCTCTGTTATTATTTTAATGGACTTTTTCTTTTTGGTGCATTGAATCTAATTTAGTGCCTTAACCTTTGGAGAAAAAAAACACTTTCTTATAGACGTGGTGTAAAAATGATATTCTTTCTCCCTTTTGTGCATTGTAACATACCAATAAAACGTCAGGGGCCATATGATTTTATTTGAGAGAACTGGATTTATTATGGACAATAAATTACAGATACATTATTGCTTGTGTTATACTCCATTTAATTTGAAGGATCCTGTGGATATTTATTTCATGCTAATAAAAATAAAATATCTAATGTCTAATGTCTTTTCCACCCTTCAGTGGAGAACATCACATGAGACCATAAGCTACGGAGAGTTTTACTGCACAAATAAATGAGTTGGTATAGAACCTCAAATACTTTGTCACCCCAGAGCACCTACCAGTTGCACTGTTTGCACCTGGGTCACTTGGTGCATTGTACTGTTACATGATACCAATTTACCCTTTTAAGATCTGGGACTGTCAATAAAAATCTTGTCTGTGAATGATAACGACAAGTTAAATAACAACTGAAAACTCAAAGCATAACAGCCATGTGTTCCTTATCTCAAAATCACTCTGAATCACTTTCCGTCTCTGTTGTTTTTACTTCACTGTGCATGTGAACAGTCTTTAGATTATATAAACTTGAGGAGGTTAAATTTGTTGAGTAGCTTTTAGCACCCAACACAAAACCTCTAACCTGACTTTCATTTCATTTTTGACCATTTCAATAACCTGGCTTTTTATTTATTTTATGTATTGAATTTAATCTTCAATCTATATTAAACTCAAAAAAGAATTTTGAGCTGCTTGCTCAATGTACTAAATTAAAACAATGTAGCATTTTTAATCATTTTGTCTATTGATTAATTCATTTCTAAATTAATTTAGATGCATTCAACCCTATATTAAATGCATACAACCCATTTCAATTTGATTTGTAAAATAGAAGTTCACTTCTTCCTTTTGGGATGGGACTACGTGAATAAATTCTGTTTGTATTATCATATGCAAAAATGCAGAAATAGTGTCAGCTTTCACTATAAACATCCATTTTAGTTATGGAGAAAATACAAAGTTTTATTTACCCCATTTCAGCAGTATTTGGCCAGTGAACTAAAGTAGCAGACACCTCTCTGGACTACTTTTCCTGTGTAGCAATGTTTTCATAAGACAGAGAGCATTATAGTAAAAGCACAGTAAACCCCTCTTCTGTTTACTCAAAGGGTAGTAAAAGTACAGTAAAACCCTCTTCTGTTTACTCAAAGGGCAAAAGCTGGTTACATTTGATAGAATTGGCACAGGGCCAGCTCTGTGAGGGAACTGACCTGCAATATTTATCAATGCATGACCCAATCATGAACATTTATTTTATATAGACGATAAAGATGAATAAACGACAGTTGATGTCTCGTTTAGAGTGCAAAGGTGGGATTTGCGCATCTCATCGTACACTTCTATGGGAATCAACTACAAAATGTCAGAGAAACCTCAGGAATAAAGCCTAAATAAAATAAATATTCTAAATGTAAAGTCTAGTAAATGTTTTAGATGGCAGATGTCTGGTTAAAACAGCTTAAGCATACAGAAAAAGGCTTAAAAATAATAGAAAATGCCAAATAAGACATTTTCCGTCGAAGAGGTAGCGCTCGATGTCCGTTTGTAAATGAATCACTCTTTGTGTCGATTCTTTTCAGCGAATCGGTATAACGATCTGAATCACATCGTTTGGAGAGTCGTTTCGCTGTTTGGACAGTAAAGGAATACTTCAGAACAAAATAGTGATATCTAACAACAATCCATCGACACCAAACCTGCATTCTGCCGTTTTCCAGCGTTGTAGATTTTATTACGTTACGAAAACTAGTGCATCTTGTGTGAACGACTCTGAAGGTAAACACCATGCAACACAAGTGTAGCAAAACAGTAACACAAAAGCATCATAATGGTACCATTGCTTTATTTTACACGAACTATGGTAATCTTTGAAGTACATTAAAGCAACTGTATGTAGTTTTGTGTATTTTTGCGACTTTGGAGCCCCCTACAGCGGAATATCAGCTCACTGAAGAACATACGTGGGAAACAGAAACCATTCGCGTTATGAGAAGTCAGCGTACCTTCAGAATGTTTTTGAAACGGATATTTCAAGGTAAACAACTTTCAGATGCTTTAAGTGGCATGTAAATATCGAATGGAAACGATATGGTATCTATTAAAGTACGTTACGGTAAGTTAAGTTGTGGACAGTAATTAATTCATTAATTCAAATCTAATTGATTTTGTTTTATTGGCTTAATAACATTTTTAATTTTTGCAGCTGTAAAATGGTTTGATTTCCCTGTATTATTATAACCCCCCCCCCCCCCCCCCCCACACACATTTATTTATTAAGTATTTTGTCTGGATTTGATCTGGTTATTATGATGTGTTGAGGCTTTCATGTTAGTTTCTTATTGTAAATTGACTATTTATTGCAGTGACAAATAATTGTTTTGAGACATTGATGAATATTATTGTAGCTATTTATAGATAGATAAATAGTGTACAGCTATAGCACCAAGGATGTTTTTACTTGTTATTCAGTAAATATTCTTCAAATGAAAATATCAGTATTTCAGAATATAACTTATAGTTTAGCATATAAGCAGGTGAAATGAAGGTGAAAATAAACAAGATTTTTTGGGGTCAGTGAGCTCTAGTGCATTAAGCATGTATCAGCATGCCTTTCTCCACTTAATGTCTGGTATTTCTTTCATGGTATGAATGTCTGTCTGTGGAATAGACATTGACCCATTTCTTCCCTCTCCACTCTCATATTTAGACTTGGACAGTGTTTAAATTCTTTCTTTCTTTCTTTCTTTCTTTCTTTTTTTCACATACCTGTTAGCTATATATCGGATGTAGTGCATGTATATCAAAGCCAGCCAACTGTGTAAGTATCAATTATGAGTCAAATTTTTAGCTTGTATGTAAGGAGAAAGTACTACATAATGAACTGCGATATTTGCATGCTTTAGATTCTTCACAAACTCTTTCTCCAACATGACAAAACATGTTTGCTAAGTTGTCAGCTTTTAAGTTGTTCCTCTTCACTTTTTGTCAGTTAACCTAAAAAATTGCCAATGTCACAGTATATAGTTAATAGTAGAACTTCTTTAAATGTTAATTTCAAGTTAAAAAGCATTTTTTTTTGTGTAGCTAGTGAATTGATTAATTCCTGTCTATACTTTTGAGTAGAGAGGTTTCAAATGTTAAGGATTAAGTTTTCATGAGCATAAGTAAGCATGTAATTTCCTAGTACAAATGTGACCACTGGTTGTTTTTAATGAACTGTTAAACTGTAAGTCACGTTTGTGTGTATTGAAGGTAGGACTGTTCATTTGAGATCCCCTATGAGATTCTGACATCACATTAGAGAGGGGATGCCATGCATTGCCTTTGTCATTGGTTGAAATGTCGGTCAATATTCTCAAATGATTCATCTACAGTGTCATCCAAGTGTATTGATTTACACAGATGTGCGAAGCAATTTACCAGCAGTTTTTCTAGAACAGAATACATTTAACAATGACACATTTCATGTGGTCATGCCGTTGTTTTGAAGTCATTCCTATGAATTAAAAAAGTTTTATTGATCTGATTTTTATGTTATGAATGACTGGGTGTCATGGAGAATTTTTCTAAACTGCTAGTTAATTCCTCTGTGTGCGATTTCCTTTTATGTCAGTCTGGTTTTCACGGTGCATGTTGCACATCCAGAAGGTGTTTCTTTTTTTTTGTGAGTCTTTTCCACTGAACAAGCTGCTCCAAGGCGGCCTGGATGATGATTCCGATGGACTGCAGCAGGAATGTGTGTATGTGATCGCCATATTTCAGCCATCCCATAGTGGGAAGGCAGACCGGGTTCTCAAACCTACAAAGACAGGATGTTTACGTCATGGAGAATTTTTCTAAACTGCTAGTTAATTCCTCTGTGTGCGATTTCCTTTTATGTCAGTCTGGTTTTCACGGTGCATGTTGCACATCCAGAAGGTGTTTCTTTTTTTTGTGAGTCTTTTCCACTGAACAAGCTGCTCCAAGGCGGCCTGGATGATGATTCCGATGGACTGCAGCAGGAATGTGTGTTTGTGATCGCCATATTTCAGCCATCCCATAGTGGGAAGGCAGACCGGGTTCTCAAACCTACAAAGACAGGATGTTTATAGACTTTGGAGCCAGTTTTCGACAAAGTCGCCATAAATCAATTCATTTAGCCCTTTAAGTAGTGTGTATAAGTTCAGTCAATTAGAAAGTGCTGAGGCATGAGGCAACTTTTGCAACAATTACACCTCCACAGTTCATCAAGGTTCCCATTGATTTATGGCATTGCAAGTGTTGTTGTTGTTTCCAGCTTGTCTGCGAGGTCAGGGCAGGCCTGCTTTAGCAGTTTAGATACCGTGTCTGATGTTGAATATAGATTTAATCTGGCTTTATTTGCATGACCTGCTTATTTGAGTCACTAGTTACATTCCCCTCACTGCAGTTTCCTCAGGCGAAGCTGTAAAACTGTTTTCTGCTGTCTCAATCAACTGGCATATATTTTTGAGACTTGAATACTGAACCATAAGCAGCCTCATTGGTCTTCCTTTTGTTGCAATGAAATTAATCTGTAAAACAAAGTGTTTACACTTGGTAAACATCTGCTAAATAGTATAGGTGTGCAATATTGACAAAAATGAGATCTCAATTTCTTTTTGGGGGCTTTTTTCAATAACTACTAATTAAAGATGTTTTTTTTGGGGGGGGTCTTAATGAGTGGTTCAAATGATTTGTTCAAAATGGCTGATTCATTTAGAAATGAATCAAGTGATTGTCTTTATGAATGGATCATTGAATCATTGACTCAAATGATTTGTTTAAAAACAGATTTATTCTGGAATGAAATACCACAGTGTAGCACTGAGATGCACAAATGTTCTGCTCAGGCTTTGTTTGGAACTCTTTTCATTGGCTAAACAGAAATAAAAAACAGACAATATTGTGTCTAAAATGTAGCTCACTTAATATGAACTACTTTTGATTAATCAACCAGAATTTTAATTGCACTGCAATTCTGAAAATAACAGCGAACACTCCACTTGAAATATCATGTTTGAGATTAAAACTGATGTATGCTGTTTTTGGAAACAAAACAGTATTGACTGTGTGTATTTATTTTTCATTTTAGCACTTTAAAATAAGCAGTAACACGCTGACATTGTAATTCAGGTATATACCCAAGAAATCAGAGAAATCTTGTAACTGATTACCTGAGATGGATTTAATACTAAGTGTAAACATGACCTGTGATCATTATTAATGCATACATCATACAGTTGTAACTTACACAGAGCTGAAATCATACATTCATTTGTTGGGCTTAAAGATTGATATTAAAGATATTAGAAGTTTGAAAAATGTCCAGTAGTTGCCTCTAATATTAGTCCAGACTTTAAACTAGCACAGCGAGTACTTGTCATTAATTTTTAGGAGTGATAATGGCATGTTAACAACAAACCTTTGCAAATGACATGCTAACGCAGTATTAGCCATTGACTCTTGAAAACTTGTACAGTATTATGACATTGTCTTGCTCTCTGCTATGTAGTTGCCATCCTGTCTAGTGAGCTTCTGCTCAGCACGGCAAAATGATTGTGGAATTCCGCCGTCCTGGCGCATGCACTCTTCTGCTTCATTTCACACTCCCGTAACAGAAATGCAGGGTCAACACCAGGATTCCACAGAGCCTAACAAATTAGATTGCAGGGCTAGAACCTAGAAGTAATGTGTTAGTATAAATGGTTCTGAATCAACATTCATTGTGCGCTCTTATATATTATCGTTTTATCTTGCCTGCAACCCGACATTCATTGATTGCTGTAAGTTAAAGGAATGTTCTGGGTTCAATACAAGTGAAGCTTAATGAACAGCATCTGTGGCATATTGATTACCAAGCACAGAAAATAATTTCAGTTAATTCTTTATTATTATTATTTTATATTTGCTTTTTTAAAAAACTGTTAAAGGTAACTTATCAAACTTGCATTAAACAAATAATGGTTAGAAAAGGTTGCCTAGAATAAATGGTACCAAGTTAATAGTACCAGAGATTTTAAAGGCTGAAATGTGAAGTTCATGTTTCATGTCACTTTTCTATTAAAAAAAATATTATTTGAGCTATAAAGTTATCTAATCATAATATTTCTGGTTTGACTATTCTTGTAGATGAATATTCTTGTAATCATCTTTGGTACTCAACTGCAGTTGTTGCTAAAGCTCAACATCATATTACATTTTGTCATATAGAATATATATTTATTTAAAGCAATTTACAAATGTGGAACATTACAAACATGAACGTTTATTGAACCTGGACCATGCCTTAAGCTACATTTTATGTGGGTGTAGGTCTGGTCACTACTGCTAACGTGACAGTATTTGCTGTTAACGTCAACTTTCAGTCATGTCTTTAATCGCAGAATGCACCACATTTTTACAATTACATTTGGCTTTATCGTACAGAAGATCATAGATCAAATAGGAGCAGCTGTAATGATTTGTACTTTTTTGACTTCTTTATTTGCATTCAAGTCATCTTTGCAGTAATCTGGAAATGCCACAGTACAGACTGTGAGTTCACTGTGCTGAACCGAGGACATTATTCCCATCTTAAGTATGTCTAGCATTATTCCCCTCCACTGGCTGAAAGCACTCTGATAAATAAACATTGAAGCAATCCAACTTTATGCCGGTCTCCAAGCAACAAGAGTCATTGGAAATTAATACTCAACCCAACAGGATGAAATTGACAGTGTACTTCTTGCTCCCCTAAATGTAATTGGCAGCCTGAAGCTATTAAATTAAGCAGTCTGATGCTTGAACTGAGCTGTGTGAAGAAAAGCTAAATATATATATATACATATTTCCTTGCTGGATGATAGTTAGTGGCCTTCTTTCCAGCAAACATGATTAAAGTAAGATTGACAGATCTTACCTGGGTGACACTAACATAGGATAGAAACACTAATTTTGCCTCTCTTTTTGTCTTATACACACATTTGTTTTTCTATCATGGTGAGAACTTTCCTTTGACCTGCATTGATTTTATGATAGACTAATGTTTTTTTTCTGACCCCTAACCATCACAGAAACCTTTGTGTGTGTGTGTGTGTGTGTGTGTGTATATATATATATTTATTTATTAACTGGACAGTTGGCTGGTCCCCAAAATGTTGGTGATTTCAGGTTTTCTGTCCATGTGGTGACATTTGGTCCCTATTATGTAGGCAAAACTTGACCGACTACCCCTACACACACAATTACACACTTCCATGATTAGTGTTTCCAAACAGTCATTAAGCTGCGGATGAACTATATGGATTCTTAAAATCCATTACACATGAACCATTTGCTTTGCTTTAAATATTTTGTGGATGCAGTGTAGTTGATACAGAATTGCTATTACTAATGCTTTCATTTAGGTTGCAATGAGCACATTCCACTTTGTTAAAAATGTAAATAGCCAACTGTTTTTTCCATAATATATCACCATAACCTGAAATATCTCCCAGAAATGGGATTTCTGTTGGCTTGCTAGAGAGAAGATTAGGACTTTGTCTTTGTTCTTAAATTTCATCAGAGCAATAATTAGCTTCATCTCAGCAACTTGATTAGAGCAGTGTGGGCTGCCCTGCCATACTTATCTCTCTCATCTCACAAAGGTTGCCAGGCAACTGCAGCAGAACATCATGACAAATGTTTACTGCAATAAAACTTACCAGATGAGTCATTTATCGCCCTCATCACATAGTAGGTGAAAGACAGTACTTTCAGACAGTTTAGCTTTAAGCTGGAGCTCGTGAAAGTGATCTCTTTGTGAAAAATGGTCAGCATTTAGATATGACAAACTTCATTTGAGAGAAATGGATGCTAACCACCGACAATAACCATTTGACTTTCAAATTCTATATTGCTCCATGTAATTAGACCTTTGTGGCTTCTGTGTAAAATTGAGGGGCTTGGTGTGTAAAATTGCATGCCGATTACAAACGGCAGATTATTATAATTTATTTTGGTGAACGTTTTCAGATTTAGAATAATGTACATATAGCAGAATAGTAGGAGTTTGTGAGTTTATGCATGAGCTTTATTTCTCCTCCAAATATCTATACATGGAGCTTTCAACACTTTTTATTATTATGCGTGACCTCATCTGCATATATTTTGCATATGCATATTTGCCATCTAGACACATTTAGTGTAGCCTACTAGAAACTAGGAAAATAGACTGTAAATGTTACTTGTTTCAGTATGATATTACACTGCATGTTCATAATCTGTACAAATATATAAGCATCTTTGAAAAAAAAAGATAAGTAGAAGAAGTAGAATTGTTTGACATACTCAAAGTTTTCATTGAATGTATCCTTAAAATGATTATTATAATACTATATTATTTTCAGCACGGTGGCCAATTTTAGGCATAAACTTGATGTAATTTTGCTTATCAGGTAAAAATATATTTTTAGAATTTTTTTCTTTCTTTTTTTTTTTGCAGTGTGACAAATTGCAGGTTTGGAATAGGTCTTCAATTCCACAACTAACCTACTCTTGCAACATACTGTGAAAAATCTTGTAATGCTCAACAGTTTTCTACAACATTATTCTTGCTCGCCCATAAGACAAACCTGCATGCTTTTGCATCTCTGCAGGAAAGAGAAACAACCCAACGAGGCTGATATGAACTCCTCCAGGCCACTGCCGGACTCAGCAGGGGGATTGAGACCTTGTAAGTACTAAGGTCACAAAAGCAAAACAAGCCCTAATCAACCACCCTTCTTTGTAAGTCGGCAATGCTCGGTGTATGAAGAATGGGCTTTATTCATTTCAATGCCCCCCCCCCCTCTCTGGCTCCAGAATTCCTGGCTGACATTCCCTCAATCTTCCAGCTCCAACAGGCCTCAAAAGGAACTATTTTTCCTCCCTTGTTGAGTCTGCCCCAAGGGCATCGCCGTCCTGTATGACCTGGAGTTCCTGCACCCTTTTTGGCCTAAAGATGCTGTGTATTTAAAAGAAGGACTCTATAACAGCGGTCTATATCTGGAGTGGGGAATGAGGGCGAAAAAGAGTGAAGTGGGGGGGTACTGCTGATGCTGCTGACTTTGTCTTTCCCCTTCCCTTGCCTTTCCAGCCTGGAATGCCCTTGTGACAACTGCGTGTCAGTATCCAAAGCGCTGCAGCAGCACCGCAGTGTTTTCACAGCCCTGCGAACTCATTCCGACTGTGTTTTTTGTGAACCTAGCTCTTGTTATAAAATCTACATTCCTGCGTTACGGCGACACTCCCCCGTGCCGTTGCTCCAATGTTGCCATGGCTCGGAATTAGGACGAAAAGCATGGCGTAAACAAACACAGGCTGGCAGGCCATGTGATGTTGACCACCTTTGGACCCATTGGAGACTGGTTGTCTTATGATGAGGGGGCAAAGGTCTCTCCTAAGCCACATACATACACACATACACTAGTTGAGCTCCAGAATTTCTAGTAATTTTTAAAATGAAACAGTACCACTGGCCTCAGTCTGGGTATTGATCTGCATTTCTGCAAATGTTAATCAATGCGTAGAGCTGGAATCGGTACCCAGTGTGAGTGCATATAATATGCATTTCCCTTGAAAAAAATTCCTGCCACTCAGCACGGTTGCAAGGACGACTGACAGTTACAGCAATAGTTCACCCAGAAATGAAAATTCTGTTTCATTTAATCAACCGTATGTTATTCCAGACCTGTACGACTTTATGTATTTATATATTTAAAAATATGTCTGTGTTATTTTGTCCATCCAGTCAAAATCAATTGGTACAGAATTTTCATTTTTGCGTGCTATGCTTTTAAAATGTGAAGTATCGAAAAACCTTGTAAATTTGACACATCCTAGAACCTTGTAATTTTACAGTCACTAAATAGATATGAGTGGATTAGCCAAAACATGATATGCTAACATTTCGGGAGATAGTGTATGAGTCTGAATAACCGAATAGAATGAAGATGTCCCAGTTTAAACTGTACAGCTGTTTAATAAAACATATGGCTGCTGATAGACTGCTGGCACTTTTTTAAAGATTCATTTGGGGACTTATGATATGCAAAATATGTCCTACTGTTACATCCTGTCTGTTCAGAATAGGGAAGTAGGAGAGGTGTTAACATCTCTGTATAGAACTAATGCTGAGTCTCTAAGCTGGCAGAGTAATGGAGAGAGATTGCCAGCTGTACTGTTGTGTAGCTTAAGCATTTTATTTGCTCTTCATTGCAGAATTAGATTTAACTACACAATTTAAGCACTGAAATGGAGGATTTAACAAGTCAGAATGCATTTGGTTATCCATATGGCTCCATTTACCCCGTTTTCACTGACAAAGCTGAAAGATCAACATAGCTGTCAACGCTGCCCTATATATAATATTGTGTGTATATGCACGCTAATGTATATTATATTATTATAATATAGTACAGAGGTTCTCTGATCTTTTGTAATCTAAATTTCTTACATTAAAATGGCTTTAAACTATTTAAGCACTATCAAGTCAAACATCATGTGAACCTTGAAGACATCTTGGTCCCTCTAGTTGTCTGGGACTCAGATTGACTTCATGTTCAGAGTCACTATAGTGTCTAGAATGATAAAGCTGTAGTATCCTCCCTCAGTGTCGGACTCTGATTTAGAAGTAGTTTATTGGTGACAGACATAGAGCTGTTTCAGCTTCAGTAAATCTCTGATTAAAGTACAAACGGATTCATTCATCCATGCTGCAGCAGTTGTATGCTGTACTTTTGTTGCTTCCAGACCAAGAAAAAAAGAACATGAGAAAATTAAATTGAGATCTCAAAAAAAAAAAAAAAGTTGTGAGTTTGAGAAAACAGCTGTTGCAATGTTAAAAAGTTCACTCATTAATGAAAATGCTGTTATAATATGCTCACCCATAAGTGTTTTTTCCTCATACAATCGAATACAATGGACAAAAAGTAAATAGTAACTAAAATGGAAGAAAAGGTCATATTGGTTTGGAATGACATGGGGGCGAATAAACAATGACAGGATTTTCTTTTTCAGAATTTTTTTTGGTGAACTTTTTAATTTCAAGGAAGAATTAAGACAGTCACGATAAAGCAAAAAAAAGAAGAAGCATGATATCTTAGGGGCTGTTCACACAGAACATGTTTTTCTATTCCACTGCACTACTTTTCCATAGTTTTTCAATGTAAAGTGAAGGTAAAATAAGTTAATTTTTTTAAAAACACGCCTTGGAACGTTGTGTTTTCCCCCCATTCGACTGCCCGCGTTTTTCAAAGGGGGGAAAAACATTCTGAGTGGATGGCCCTTTAGGGCTTCCATATGCCAGTGATTTGAAGCCACATTTCTCCAAATCAGCTCTTTTGAAAATTTCATTTAAAGGAACGGGTTCATTCAATGGTTCTTCTACATCATCATGTAATTGAGTCATCATGGCTTTGCTGTTTATATTTATGTGTTTTTTTAAATTAACTTAAGAGTAATGAGAGTGTTTATTGTACACTCAAAAAAATGCTGGGTTGTTTCAACCCAACTTTGGGTCAAATATGATCTAACCCAACTTTTGGGTTAAAAATTTAATTAAAAAATTTAACCCAACAGTTGTGTTAGTCCATATTTGACCAAAAGTTGGGTTGAAACAACCCAGCATTTTTTAGAGTGTAATATCATGTGTCCCAGGTCGCATGTCACAGCTTTGATTCAACTAATTTAGAACTTCAGTAGAAATAAATGTGATTAGAGATACTTTGACATCAGTTCTGGTTTTAATATGGGTCCTAAAATCAAGAGTTCCCCAAACCATTAGGAAGGTTAAAAAGGAAATTAATCTGAGGTAGATGATGTAGAAGAGGATATACAGAAAGGTTACAGCTCCCCGTCTTTAGTGAACCAACCTTCCCTGCTTCTGCTTCATTATTGCACATGTAACTAATGGCTCTGATCCATATTCTACTTGTGCATTTTAAACTGTCCAACCTATAAAGGAATTTAAAATGTACATAACAAGCTTGCAGACTATATATATTTACAGATAATTGTGTATTTTTGTACACAACAAACCACAGGCCACTTTTATTAAATATGTGCTTATACGAGATCTCTTACTCTCTCTCTCTCTCTCTCTCTCTCTCTCTCTCTCTCACTCTTGCACATATTCTGTCCCCCTGTATCTCAGTAGGAAAGTAATATATTCCAAATAATCTAGGCTAAGTAAGAATAAGCTTTATTAGCTTTCATTAAGCCTCCTTGCCCACTGAAGAGCCCTATAAATAGTTATTTCCTTTTCCTCATAACATTGACTTATTATGCCTTGATCCGTAGCAAGGACGCACTGCAGGCTCTCGGTGACACAAGACTTCTCATAATGGCTCACAAATTGGACAAAAAGAAATTAGAATGTGCATGAATATCAAGGGCACATTTGGTGAAGAAAGGGGTCAATTAGTTTTAATGTGTGATGGTTAAAAGCAGTGGTTCCCAATAAGAAAAATAAAAAATAAATAAAACAAATTGTGCATTAAGATAGCAAAAAAGATCGCGGGCAGGCGGGGATTATGCAAATGTGTTACCTTGTGACGTATATAGGTAACAGGCAGAAGATTCGAAAATATGACGACTCGTTAAGGCGGTTCAGAGTAGAAACTTTCTTTTGAGAGACAATATCTTTATTTATCATGCACTTTTTTGATTAACAACTTTGCAGACTGTTTACATTGAAGGATACTAGTGTTACAAACGGCAAAATATATATTTTTCGAAAACCCATATGACTTGCTCTTTAAAGTTTCTGCATTCAATCCAACACAATTGTATGTTCAACCTGGTCTTAAGAGAAGTCATAATAATTTGTATGAGATGACGAAACAAAGTTGGGTTGTACAAAACTATGACCCAAACCCTTAACCAAACATGGCGGTTTGATAAATGTTCCCATTACAATCAAGTTGCATTATATTATATGTGATTTCACCATTTTCAGCAAAATATTACAAGCTTCCAAGAGAGTGTGTTGGGTGTTTTTCGTGCAGATTTGTCTTGTCACTTGGTAGAACCTAACCAAATGTGGTTGATGCCAACATGGACAGGTTGTGCATACATACAGGTTCTCATGATTCTTGATGGTTTTTGCTGACCGCAAAGTGTTTTGTTTGCCGGTGAGAACATGAAACCAACAAATTCAATAGACCAAAATTTGACAGTAATCTTATTCAGTCTAAGATCATAAGTTTTGCATGTTGCAGTTGCATTTCATTGTAATATGAATATTTGCTATGTTAATTTAGCATTTTTGGTGCTGTGTTGGGTAGCCATAGAGGAGCATTTATGAATGGTAAACAGGATGCAGAGGAAAGCAGTATGACTGAAATGAATATTATAACAGAATAGCTTGCCAACCTTTTTCTGACCTCTCTGTGCCTGGCAGATGGTATTCATTCTTAAAAATGAATTTGCAGTACAACCTCCCCGCTCCTCTCTAAGGGTACATGACTGGACAAAAAAATATTTATTGGGAATTTAGCTGAAAATTTGCACCATGGAGCTCATCACAGTGTGAAAGTATGTTCTTTGTGTGATTTTTTTTCTGAATGATACACAGATAGTCTGTTCTATTGCATGTTTAGAGAATAGATGGTTATGTAAAGGGGTCACATTCACAACATTGATTCTGCCTGTAATGCTGTAAACAACACTACATGTGAGATAACAGTAACTGGAGCAGAGTACAAAAATCTGAAGCTATATAGTCTTAATATTTAGGATGGTTATTTATGTTGTCTAAGATTCCCTTCTGAGTTTTAGGACTACAAAATGAACAGCTCAGTTGCAATGAATACTATGTAACCTTATTTACTGAAGTACTGTTAATTGTTGAGAGACTTGAAAAAGAAAGTCTGATTAAGCTTGGAATTATAGTGGTAACTCAAGGTTTCTCAAGATTTCTTTTTTATGTCACACCTGCTGTGCATGCCTTTGACTGTAGATTTGATAGTGTAAGCCTGAATGTTTTAATTAATCATGTTTGTATAAGTGGCAAAGCAACTCATGACTCAATGCATCTTTCCGCATAAACCAATTAACTAAAAGCTCAACTAATTAAGTTTCACAATATTGAAATGAGACATGAATACATGATGCACAGTAAGTGGCTTTGTTAATTGGATATTGTTCTGGTATTCTTTGTTTTGTTAATTTCTTGGCTCTTTTACTGCTAAACGAATTTATTTGCCTCGCAGGACTGTGCAGTTCCTTTTGATTTGATTGTTAGATTGTAAAACTTGTTTCATGCCATGGAAAAATAATTAAGAACATATTTTCTACTTCCAATTAATATGTGTCTGTTGTTCATTTCATGGAATAATGCAAAACTACAGCTTTGGAAGAAGAACTGCCCCACTTGTCACAATAACATGAGTGAGTAAGTAGTATGACATATTACAAGATTAATATTAATTGTTTGAGTATTCAGATCAGTCTGTTATAGCAACAATGGTTACTGTATGACAGTGTGTTTGGGGCGGGAACATTTGTTTGTTTGACCAGTTATCACTGGTCCAGGAAACCTGTTTGGAAATGGTCATTATTTGTGCAGTTCTGTGATGCTAGTGGTGCAGAAATCACACTTCACTATTAAATAGTACAAGAATGTACAAGCTACATGGACTGTTACCCTCAGATTTTGTTGTAAGGTGTAAGGCTAAATGTATGTTTTCATGAATGGCAGGAATTTTCGCGTTTAGATGTACAACTAAATTTTGATAACTAGGGAGGCATGAGAGAGGAACTAGGGAGGTGCCTTTGCCAGTACTAGTGATTTTTTTTTTATTTATTTATCAGTATCATTAATTTTCCATATTTAAGGCAAGGAATATGGGTTAAAATTAGTGCTGTCATCGTTGACGCATGCGATTAATTTTACAATCTTTAACGCATTAAAATAATTTAACGCGTTAAAATTAAACGCAATTAACGCAAAATTACTGAAGCATAATTTCTATTCTAACCCTTTAACCCAATTTTCAATTTTCAATTCAGTTAAATTCAAGTTTATTTGTATAGCGCTTCTCACGATACAAATCGTTGCAAAGCAGCTTTACAGCAAATTAAGTT
>NW_015505846.1:96786-120075 GCF_001515645.1 Sinocyclocheilus grahami
AAAAAAAAAAAAAAAAAGTTGTGAGTTTGAGAAAACAGCTGTTGCTATGTTAAAAAGTTCACTCATTAATGAAAATGCTGTTATAATATGCTCACCCATAAGTGTTTTTTCCTCATACAATCGAATACAATGGACAAAAAGTAAATAGTAAATAAAATGGAAGAAAAGGTCATATTGGTTTGGAATGACATGGGGGCGAATAAACAATGACAGGATTTTCTTTTTCAGAATTTTTTTTGGTGAACTTTTTAATTTCAAGGAAGAATTAAGACAGTCACGATAAAGCAAAAAAAAAAGAAGCATGATATCTTAGGGGCTGTTCACACAGAACATGTTTTTCTATTCCAGTGCACTACTTTTCCATAGTTTTTCAATGTAAAGTGAAGGTAAAATAAGTTAATTTTTTTAAAAACACGCCTTGGAACGTTGTGTTTTCCCCCCATTCCACTGCCCGCGTTTTTCAAAGGGGGGAAAAACATTCTGAGTGGATGGCCCTTTAGGGCTTCCATATGCCAGTGATTTGAAGCCACATTTCTCCAAATCAGCTCTTTTGAAAATTTCATTTAAAGGAACGGGTTCATTCAATGGTTCTTCTACATCATCATGTAATTGAGTCATCATGGCTTTGCTGTTTATATTTATGTGTTTTTTTAAATTAACTTAAGAGTAATGAGAGTGTTTATTGTACACTCAAAAAAATGCTGGGTTGTTTCAACCCAACTTTGGGTCAAATATGATCTAACCCAACTTTTGGGTTAAAAATTTAATAAAAAAATTTAACCCAACAGTTGTGTTAGTCCATATTTGACCAAAAGTTGGGTTGAAACAACCCAGCATTTTTTAGAGTGTAATATCATGTGTCCCAGGTCGCATGTCACAGCTTTGATTCAACTAATTTAGAACTTCAGTAGAAATAAATGTGATTAGAGATACTTTGACATCAGTTCTGGTTTTAATATGGGTCCTAAAATCAAGAGTTCCCCAAACCATTAGGAAGGTTAAAAAGGAAATTAATCTGAGGTAGATGATGTAGAAGAGGATATACAGAAAGGTTACAGCTCCCCGTCTTTAGTGAACCAAACTTCCCTGCTTCTGCTTCATTATTGCACATGTAACTAATGGCTCTGATCCATACTCTACTTGTGCATTTTAAACTGCCCAACCTATAAAGGAATTTAAAATGTACATAACAAGCTTGCAGACTATATATATTTACAGATAATTGTGTATTTTTGTACACAACAAACCACAGGCCACTTTTATTAAATATGTGCTTATACGAGATCTCTTAATCTCTCTCTCTCTCTCTCTCTCTCTCTCTCTCTCTCTCTCTCTCTCTCTTACTTTCAGACGTTCTACTGAAGAGCCCTATAAATAGTTATTTCCTTTTCCTCATAACATTGACTTATTATGCCTTGATCCGTAGCAAGGACGCACTGCAGGCTCTCGGTGACACAAGACTTCTCATAATGGCTCACAAATTGGACAAAAAGAAATTAGAATGTGCATGAATATCAAGGGCACATTTGGTGAAGAAAGGGGTCAATTAGTTTTAATGTGTGATGGTTAAAAGCAGTGGTTCCCAATAAGAAAAATAAAAAATAAATAAAACAAATTGTGCATTAAGATAGCAAAAAAGATCGCGGGCAGGCGGGGATTATGCAAATGTGTTACCTTGTGACGTATATAGGTAACAGGCAGAAGATTCGAAAATATGACGACTCGTTAAGGCGGTTCAGAGTAGAAACTTTCTTTTGAGAGACAATATCTTTATTTATCATGCACTTTTTTGATTAACAACTTTGCAGACTGTTTACATTGAAGGATACTAGTGTTACAAACGGCAAAATATATATTTTTCGAAAACCCATATGACTTGCTCTTTAAAGTTTCTGCATTCAATCCAACACAATTGAATGTTCAACCTGGTCTTAAGAGAAGTCATAATAATTTGTATGAGATGACGAAACAAAGTTGGGTTGTACAAAACTATGACCCAAACCCTTAACCAAACATGGCGGTTTGATAAATGTTCCCATTACAATCAAGTTGTATTATATTATATGTGATTTCACCATTTTCAGCAAAATATTACAAGCTTCCAAGAGAGTGTGTTGGGTGTTTTTCGTGCAGATTTGTCTTGTCACTTGGTAGAACCTAACCAAATGTGGCTGATGCCAACATGGACAGGTTGTGCATACATACAGGTTCTCATGATTCTTGATGGTTTTTGCTGACCGCAAAGTGTTTTGTTTGCCGGTGAGAACATGAAACCAACAAATTCAATAGACCAAAATTTGACAGTAATCTTATTCAGTCTAAGATCATAAGTTTTGCATGTTGCAGTTGCATTTCATTGTAATATGAATATTTGCTATGTTAATTTAGCATTTTTGGTGCTGTGTTGGGTAGCCATAGAGGAGCATTTATGAATGGTAAACAGGATGCAGAGGAAAGCAGTATGACTGAAATGAATATTATAACAGAATAGCTTGCCAACCTTTTTCTGACCTCTCTGTGCCTGGCAGATGGTATTCATTCTTAAAAATGAATTTGCAGTACAACCTCCCCGCTCCTCCCTAAGGGTACATGACTGGACAAAAAAATATTTATTGGGAATTTAGCTGAAAATTTGCACCATGGAGCTCATCACAGTGTGAAAGTATGTTCTTTGTGTGATTTTTTTTTCTGAATGATACACAGACAGTCTGTTCTATTGCATGTTTAGAGAATAGATGGTTATGTAAAGGGGTCACATTCACAACATTGATTCTGCCTGTAATGCTGTAAACAACACTACATGTGAGATAACAGTAACTGGAGCAGAGTACAAAAATCTGAAGCTATATAGTCTTAATATTTAGGATGGTTATTTATGTTGTCTAAGATTCCCTTCTGAGTTTTAGGACTACAAAATGAACAGCTCAGTTGCAATGAATACTATGTAACCTTATTTACTGAAGTACTGTTAATTGTTGAGAGACTTGAAAAAGAAAGTCTGATTAAGCTTGGAATTATAGTGGTAACTCAAGGTTTCTCAAGATTTCTTTTTTATGTCACACCTGCTGTGCATGCCTTTGACTGTAGATTTGATAGTGTAAGCCTGAATGTTTTAATTAATCATGTTTGTATAAGTGGCAAAGCAACTCATGACTCAATGCATCTTTCCGCATAAACCAATTAACTAAAAGCTCAACTAATTAAGTTTCACAATATTGAAATGAGACATGAATACATGATGCACAGTAAGTGGCTTTGTTAATTGGATATTGTTCTGGTATTCTTTGTTTTGTTAATTTCTTGGCTCTTTTACTGCTAAACGAATTTATTTGCCTCGCAGGACTGTGCAGTTCCTTTTGATTTGATTGTTAGATTGTAAAACTTGTTTCATGCCATGGAAAAATAATTAAGAACATATTTTCTACTTCCAATTAATATGTGTCTGTTGTTCATTTCATGGAATAATGCAAAACTACAGCTTTGGAAGAAGAACTGCCCCACTTGTCACAATAACATGAGTGAGTAAGTAGTATGACATATTACAAGATTAATATTAATTGTTTGAGTATTCAGATCAGTCTGTTATAGCAACAATGGTTACTGTATGACAGTGTGTTTGGGGCGGGAACATTTGTTTGTTTGACCAGTTATCACTGGTCCAGGAAACCTGTTTGGAAATGGTCATTATTTGTGCAGTTCTGTGATGCTAGTGGTGCAGAAATCACACTTCACTATTAAATAGTACAAGAATGTACAAGCTACATGGACTGTTACCCTCAGATTTTGTTGTAAGGTGTAAGGCTAAATGTATGTTTTCATGAATGGCAGGAATTTTCGCGTTTAGATGTACAACTAAATTTTGATAACTAGGGAGGCATGAGAGAGGAACTAGGGAGGTGCCTTTGCCAGTACTAGTGATTTTTTTTGTATTTATTTATCAGTATCATTAATTTTCCATATTTAAGGCAAGGAATATGGGTTAAAATTAGTGCTGTCATCGTTGACGCATGTGATTAATTTTACAATCTTTAACGCATTAAAATAATTTAACGCGTTAAAATTAAACGCAATTAACGCAAAATTACTGAAGCATAATTTCTATTCTAACCCTTTAACCCAATTTTCAATTTTCAATTCAGTTAAATTCAAGTTTATTTGTATAGCGCTTCTCACGATACAAATCGTTGCAAAGCAGCTTTACAGCAAATTAAGTTTCTACAATATTTAGTGGTAGCTTATCAGTGGTGACTGTCAGTTAATGTACATATGGTAGAAATGTATGGAAAAATCAATTAAAGACGTAATCAAACAGACGATGAACACTATTAACAGCAATTATTATATGATGCAATCAAACTTATAGCAAAATGTGGTAGTTCTGTAAATTGTTTCAGGGTTGGCATCATCTGAGGTTTTAGCATCAATTTTGCTACTCTGCTTGCGATTAGATCATTTTCTAATCGCTAGATCGCTAAACTCCGGGAAAGTTTTCAGTCTAATGATCCAGTTAGTGAATGCATTCAAACAATCTGTCCAAAACAACGCTAATATAAAGGAAACCAGGCTGATTACATCAGAGATTGCAGAGAGAACAGAGACTTGCGTTGCGTTTTAAGTGAATTATTAATTCCAGTGTGTTTCACTTTAAAACACGAGCTCTGTCATATTCTGAGATTGTCTCTGAAGAGTGCGACCCCTCACATGTCGCGCTGTGTGAAGTACAGACTGAACGGATTGTCAACACATCCCACCGCTGTATGGCCAGATGAGACACAAACTACGTTTTCTCGACTGGATAACCAGTCTCGCTAGTAAAATTTTGATGGATGAAGACAAAGTAAAGATGATTGCGGTGGTGTACAGGAGTCGTACAGTACAGTAAGCACACGTGAGTCTGTTATAATAATGCGTGTGCTCTTGACGCACTGATCACACATTGTATTTATGCACAGGCACAGACATTTCCGTACATTCACGTTGTTTCCACACGCATTCACGATAATGTTTTGATTTGTCATGTTTATGTTGCTGTGTTTAGTTATGCAGAATCGATCCGTGTACTGTAGTAGATATATGCAGTCAGCAGGCGGTTGGTTTATTTTTATTTTTTGGCATCTCCATGTGGTCCTGTTCGGTATCGCAACTTGGCTTCTCTAAAATGTAAAAAAAATCTTTGCTGTTGCACCGTACACATACTATAAAATTCAGATTTATTTTTCTTTCATATGTGCTTTTATGGGCTCCTTATAGCATTTGATTCTTTGGTGTCCTTTTGGAGTTTCTAAGTGTCCTTTTTTGGAAAGACATCTAAATTTATCTTGAAAAAAGCTTGCAGAAAATATAGATTTTTGAGAATCACCCTTCAATCTTTTGGTTTACTTTGCTGGATATAGCAAATTATGACAAAATAAACATTGAAACAAGATAAATGGTCTATGCTTAATTTCATGAAGTGTGCGATTAATCGCAGAAAAAGGATGTGATTAATCAGAAATAAAAATTTTAATCGATTGACAGCCCTAGTTAAAATGTAACTAATAGATATCACCATACTTCCCAAGTTGATTGCAAACATTTTTTTGTATTACAGGTTTTCTGAAATGTTATATTTAAATATGCAAATGAGGAATCATCTAATTAATTAGAGAAAATGTTCCTCAAAGATATGTAATGTAATTGAAATCTGCAGATGCAAATAGATAAAGCGCAATAAAATAAAAATGTAAAAGTGTATTTTGGATATTTTCTTCCCATTATTCTGAAACAACACTTAATGAAAAGCCAAATAGCCCAAAATCTTAAAATTGACCATTGCATGAAAAGACGCATTCTCATTTCTATGTAATTTACCACTGGCATCATCTAAGTTCATTTTTACACTTATTAATAATTTATTAACTGTTTAAAGTAATCTTTAGCTTTAATTATTATGTTAATTATTAATTAACATAATTATTGCTATGATGTGATGCCTAAATTCACTTTTAGCACTTTTTCCCCTTGTGTTTTTTATTTATTTATTTATTAAAGAGTTTCAAATATTTTTTTCCCTCTCAGCTGCCTTTCACATCATAGATTAGAATAGTTGCTAGTGAAGGGTTTGGGACAGTGTGTGCCCTTATGGTGCCATCAGACAATCACTGTTGTCTTCAAGTCATTTTCTTGTGGCTTTAAAGTGATTAGTTACATGGCATTTACAGCTTAGGAAAGCAAAGTTGGTATAATTCAAATTGCAGACTTCTAGGGAGTCCTGCACCAGTTGAGCAACTGCATCTGAGATAAATGGCAATGCTAACAGTTAGGTATTTGTGCATGACAACAACCAGTACCTACCTTCAATTTCCAAGTATTGCCAGTGGGGCATTTTTAACCTTTATTTAAAAATACACACTTTTTAGGCTTTGTACCTTTAGTAGTTAGTTGCCTGAAGTAAGAACATGCAAAGGGTGCATAAAATTGCCACAATCAGATACTGAAGTCAGCGCTGTTCTTTTGAAAGACCTTTGGGAAAAAGGCTCTTCAAAAACTTCTTGTGTAAGAGGCTAAAGGGATATTCAATCTCAAGGGTTATCCTTATCCCTACGAGAATAATGTTTTGTGAGGAAGATAGCGCCTGTCTTATCCGCTGCACCTTATAACCTCTCCTCCATCTAACATATTCATCTGCTACCGCTGTGTTTCCAGTCACACATCTACATCTCATTGTTTATGGGTTTATTTTGTTGTCTGTTTTCCTTTGTCTCACTCTGTTGTTTTTGGATCCCTCCTGTAAAAAGAATGCTTTGGAAAATAGCCCTATAACTTTTTTTTTTATGAGGCTAGAGAAAAAGTGTGAGGAAAAACACAAATGCCTAGAGCATCTTTATACTTTTGAAAGGGGGGACGCAGAAGAATGGGGGTAGGGAGGGAAACAGCACATTTGCAGCTTTCACCTACCTGGAAGGAAAGGAACGGGCTTGTGTAAATTGTGGAAGACAGTTGAAATAGGCTTAGAGGAGCTGTGTGCTACTTTGCCGCAACATATGCTGTAAAAAAGTGCAAACTCATAAAGGGTAAACCACATGTCTAGAATAGAGACTGTATATAAAAATCCACAGTAAGCTGTTTTCTATTCCCATACACAGAAGTATGTAATTCATCTGTGTTATTAGTTTCAGAGGGAGTTATTGTCAGAATATACTTGAAAATTACAATGCTAGTAAACATGTATTCAAGTAGACATGAGGATGTACAACTGTAGGGTTGTAATATCACATCAACTTACATTGTTTTATTTACAAATTTGAATAATCTGAATAATTGAATAATTTACAAGAAACTATAATTGCAGTCTTTAATTCAATGTAATACTTTATTCATTGTGAAATTTACTAGCAATTTCTGAGTTGTTTCTACACCATTTTCGTCAGTGTGGTAGAAGGGGAAAACATGGGAAATTATTGCATTAATGTTTGCAGTTCTTTGGAAAGAGTGTCACATAAAGCTTTGGAAAGACTGAAAAAGTCGGATTAGTCATCCATAAACGCTCCAGATCTCTTATCATTGCTTTACAAGCATACTCCCCCTCTTTTTGCTGGCGTCCACTTCAAAACTTCTGTTAAATGTGTGTAGTTGAAGTAGCATATGCACTGCGTTCTTCTAAACCAAATCTAGTTGGATTGTGAAACTTGGTAGGGAAGCTAGAAGGTGGCTCGTCACAATATGTGTTGCAAATTTTCAAACCTGGCATTTAGCTCTGTCAGCAGGAAGACGCTGGATCAGGTTACAACCTTTGAAAAGCAACGAGGGGGGAAAAACTGCTCCCCTCCCCCCATTCTGCAGACAGGGCTATTTGTAGCAGTAGCTTCCAAACAATGTCAGCGCAATCACACCATGCAGCAAAAGACACTGACGAATTTCATGCCTGGTTAGACTCCCCTTGTTTGTAACTATCCCCCTCATCCTCCCCTTCTTTGTTGTAGGTGTTGTTGCCATTGCTGATGTCATTCTTTAAGATGGCATCTAAAGCCCTATTTGGACGGGACTGACTTTCTAAACAACGTTTGAGTTACAGTTCGTATAACCCGATGTCTGTGATTCCACGTATCGATTCGGACGGGACTAACATTTCCATGTTTATTACAGAGGTGGGAGGGTCTGTTTTGTACATCTTGGTGTTGCAGAGATCATGTGCTCTGTATGCGTGCATTGCATATAGTCATGTGGATTGATTACCATTAACCACAGTTTTACTACAAATACCATGGTTAGGCTATGTTTAGTATAGCAAAACCATGGTTAATTTGTGGTCACCTTAGGCCATGTCCACACGTACACGGGTATTTTTATAAACTGAGTTTTTCCTTCTTCCGTTTAAAAAAAAATCTCCGTCCACATGAAAACGCAAACGCATGCTATGAAGCACTGTCAAGAGCATGCCAAACCAACAGGTGGCGATATAATCTCAACCGTAAAGCCATGTTGGCCAATCAGAAGCCTGAAAAAATCTCCAGTAGGCGGAGATAACAGCGCAGGTGCTGACGTTACAAGCCAAAAACTCTGGGTTTCGCTGTCTACACGACAACACTGCAACCAGAGTTTTTGAAAATCTTCACCCTGGCAGGCGTTTTCAAAAATGTATGGTTTCAGTGAACTGGTGGTGCGTTTGCGTGTGGATGAACGGCCTTACTGCATAGAAAAAGCTGCAGTTTTAAAAATTACCACGTTCGTGTGGACAGGACCTTTGTTAAACTATAAAAACCATGTTTTTTATTCATTTGTAGTAAAACAACGCTTAATTTTCGTAAAGGTACATATGTAATTAAAACATTATGTAGTTGAGTGCAGAAATGAAGGGGAGTAATCTTACCTGACGCTGATATTAAAGTTTTCAAACAATTGTTTTTTTTTAAGTGTTTTTTTTATATGCATAAAGCTTGCCACAAAGCACCGGCAGAAGTAATGTCAATGAATGTGTCAGAAAAAATAGCAAGGAGATATTTTCATTATTAGGCCCAATTAATAATCTTGTGTTTTCTGAGTCAGTGTTTGCTGCAAAGATGAAGTTGATGATGCTGACTTGCCATCTCCGCAGTACAGTGGATGCGCCTTGCATGAAATGCATCTTTCATACAGATTACATAGTAAAAGAATATTTGTTTTTGATTTGAATTGGTTCATTTAAATGTAGACATTTCAAGCTTTTTGCAGATATATTTCTCACGCCTGTGAGTCAAGTAGCCTATACACTGAGTTTCGGTTCATTTTTGTGATGTGCTTCAGTTCATGGAGACCGAGACGGGAGAAAGCACAATTTTTGTTGATATTGTGAGTATACACAAATAAAAGTACACCCTTTACAATTTAGATTCCTTTTATCTGTTTGAGCAAAAATGATGGCGTATTTTAAGTTGTTTCCACTGTTATCAGGAAAAAATGGCAGTGATCACGCTGGTGCCTCCATGTCATAGTAGTGTTCAAGTAGCTTCCACACTCCGCGCAAACACTTGGATATGTGCCCAATAGAGCACATTTAACTAGGTTAGCATTAGAGTGAGCGGCCGTGTAAAGTTGCTACTACTTACATGTTTCATTTTCTAATAAGCCATATTTGAGGTCAAAGAATGATAGGCGAAAGTTTGGATTTCCTGCTCAATATACTGTAATTATCTCAAGGACCAGCCGTTAAATGATCTGTCCTTTACAGACACAGACAGTTTTTTTTTCTGTGACCAATCGACTAATAAAATTTTGGTCGACTAAGCCTTTTCTTGAAACACATTATTTGGGCATGATTTGCATTTTATTGATGTCTTGGTCAATCCCCAAGCAGCACTCTGATTCCAAACCAAATTTGCTTTCCACGGTGACAAGACAGTATAAAACAAGATAGTGGTCTAGTCCTCCTTAAACTGCAAGCAACGACCGAAGTGTTTGAGAGAAACCCAGGAGCAATGTGACGGTCAGCCATCTGTCTTTGAAATTTTAGAGACAGCCGTCACCTCAGTCCAGAGTAGATCAAGAAGCTGAATTCTGCAGTCTGAGCAGTGGCTATGGCAGTGAAGGCTGCAGCCCTGGGCAATTAGAGTCTGGGTGAAATATTTGCTCACTGTCAGGGAGGAGAGAGAGAGAGAGAGAGAGAGAGACTCCCTGGGAGGGGGAGAAGGAGGGGAGGTGATGCACCCGGGGGATTCACACTCAGGAGCACAGGAGATGCTCATGAGCTTCATTCGATATGGAAGGTTGTGCAAGGCTCTTTATCTCTGCTCTTTTTTCCTGTAAGCACAGAGGATGGCAGGGGGGCACTGCTTTAGAGAGTTTGCTCTTTACATTGCTGAGGAATTAACCTTCAAAACACCACTGTTATATACTGGAGAGGTTAGCGTTCTGCCTTCAAAGCGGCACTGTAAAGTAGACAAAAATATTTGCACCACAGAGATGAGGTTTTGAAATAACCTTTAAGAAGTTCTGCCTTGATTTTTGAAGTCTCTAATCTTGTACTTTGGTTTTGGTGAAGGTATTTCATCTCAAGATGTAATTTGTACAGTTGGGCTGTTGTTCCTTTTGTTGTTGCTGTGCTTTTTACGTTATAATTTGTGTTTTCTACTGCTCTCTGGACTTTTCCTGGTGGAGTTATGACATTATATTTTTCATCTCATGTTGGGTTTGTGTGGAGGAGTGTTAGGAACAGCAATAGAGTCTGAAGTTTCTGTCATGAACTTGACAGCTTGGTTGAACAGGCTTCTGCTGACACGCCAAACACTGTGACAAGCACAGGATCTGCACTTCTATTGATATTATTTAGTGTTTTATTGCCTGTGGAGGAAAATAGTTGTTACATCGTTTGTGGTTAATTTGTATACACTGGACACTTGGATTCTTCCAGCTGTGGCTTAGTGATGGAAGGTGTGTGTTTAAAAATGAGTTATGTTCAAATTAAAGAATAAAAACATTGAGTATATTTTAAAACCTTCAACAATCTAGACAATTTTAGGAAGCTTTTGCATGGGAATTAACCATTTATTGTCATTTCTCTTTTAATTTTGCACATCACACTTTTACATTAATTATTAGGTTTGAAGTTAGTGGTGCACAATATATCAGTACACTGTAAAAAATATACAATTGAGGCAGCTATTTGCATCAGCTTTTTAGTATTTGGAACTCATTTTATTTTTGTTTGTTCTATTAGACTTTACATGTTTTCAGCTTGCACTCTTAAGTAATGGCAGCTAAATTTTTTCAATTTACAAACTATAGTTTTAAGTTTATCAAACATATTAGTCTTCTTTATTAGTTGTATATGAGCAGTAACTTTAACGCATATTGAGCTCAGAATCCAAATTGCAACTAAATTACACCTGTAAAATTCAATTAAATATAACTATATAACTCACATGCTTAATCCTGAGTGGATAAAAATGTTAAAACAAAAGTATATTACTTGCAGTGTCAATACAGAAAACTAAAAACGTGGTGCCAATGCCAAATCATTAGCTGATTTTAGCTTCAAGGCTATATGCAGGAGTACTCATGAACCAGCTAATATAGCAAACAGTTTGCTTCGTCATTGCATATTTGGCGACATTTAAAGCATTCGACAATTAATTCTGCTCATATGTAATTTGATTCTTACCTTTTCAGTGCCTTTGGGTTGGTAGCGATGCAGAAAAAATCAGTCCTGTCACCCGTTGAACCGAAAAGTCAATATGGCCTCAGTCAAGAATCGTGTCTTTATAACAGCCAAATCCACCTGTTAGTCTTTTAAGTCAACTTTACTTAAATAGTATCTCGAAAAGGCACACATCTAAAAAGCCTCGTAAAGATTACTCAAGATAACACATACTGTACAATATTTAATTGTAAAAAACATGTTTGCAACAATATTTTTTTTCCAAATAATTAGGGCTGGGCATCGTTCAAAAATTTTAGATACCGATACCGATTCCTCTGAGTCAGAACAGTGATCGCGGAAGAGAAAAAACAGACAGACAGCGCTGGAAGCGGCTAATGCTCACCAGTAAATCAGTGGGAAACGAATAGAAATGATGAAAACATGCATTTTCCTTGATGCCTCGCCAGAGCCAATCACCGATTTAGGCACATAAAGCATGCTGCATGCTTATTGGCTCACTGACTTTGATGAGATTAACCCCTTTGGTACCGAACGACAAGACATTTTTCGATACACGAAGGTGTCGAGGCAATTCGGTCGGTGCCTAGAAAGTATCGAACTCGATAACTAGCCCAACATATCATACAATATTGTGATATTTATTTACCGTTAATGGGGAAGGAAATGCTTTCCACAAGTTTGTTAGACCTTGAGAATAAATGTAAACATAACTTCGTTTGTTCACAATTAAACTCCACAGAGTAAGATACCTTTTAATTTAGGGCCCCATGAAATCTGTTTTATTTTCCTCTAAATTCTTTGGATTCTGTGTTTTATGATTCAATACAGATTTATCATAAAAATGGTGTCTAATGAAATGAATTAATAAAACTAATAAAACAGCTAACAGGTTGATCATTCTTTTTAAATGTCTTTAAATTAAAATAATTAAAAATATTGCATTTTTATTGTCAAGCAAGATGCTGCACAACAGAACTGCATAAATAAATGAAAAAATACCTTGGTTGTATGATATTCCTTAAAATATTCTTATTCTTATTATTTTTACTTTGAGAATTCTATGTTATACAATAGTAATATATTATAGGCCTATTTCTGTCATAATTTCTTCAAGTTAAACTGGACTTTGAGTTGTCTTTCAGGTTTACATTCAGTCTCAGTGTGTATTTGACGGTAGTTTTTTTCTCTCACATGAAACGGTGTAAAGCTGGTGAATTGACTCTCAGAGCAGCCCTGGAGATAAAGTGCATGTGTTCATGTCCTCATATATTGAGATGCAGACTCTGAAAACACTGTGAGCATCACATGTGTTTGAGTTTGTGACATGCACTGACTGCTGCTGTTACCTTTAATCATGCTGTGTGATAGAGTGTTAGATTAATCCATATTGAGTAAAAATGTCCAGGGCTGATAGCTTGCAGCAACGGAGGTGGTCTAGTTATTTGCAGCTTAATCCTACACAGGGCCATAACAATGCACTCCAACAACAAAAAAACGTAAATTGGTCTGGTTTTCTTGAATTATTTTTCTCCCATGGTGTAACAAAATGGCAAACACATTGATTGGGGAGGGAGTATTTCAAGTGCATTACTAATTACGGATGAATCACTTAACTGCAAAGGCATAAGCTGAAGGACAAACCTGATTGTTTCAGTACAACATTTGCAGGCGCACCCCAGGAGCATAAACAGCATGTTGATTTGAATTAATATAATTTTCAGTTATCTGCTGTATAAGCATAATGACAGCGCTAATGAATTGAATAACGCCTTAAAATAAAACTTTTTGAATGTAATCATCTTTAATGACTCAAAATCTTCATATGATGTTAAGATGACTTTTTAATTGCTCTCTTTTGTGATTCACTGTGTAATGGACCAAGGCTCAATCCATGTAGTCAAAAGGCAACATATAAAGTAATGGACAAAAGAACAAATAATGATCTCTTAAACCGAAATGGAAGACAAAACCTTGATTCTTCTTGACAAATACAACTGGCCACAAATGTAGGTCAATCCACATCACTGCAAGCAGCTCATCTCAACAGAGGCTGCTCACGCTGTATTACTAGGAAAAAGAAAACACTAAAAGAGAATGTGATCATCTGAAGTCACGGTTGAACAAACACTGGAAACTAATTCAGTATTTATTGTCCGTTGAAGTGAGTGATGCAGTATAAAAGGAAATGCATTTATGGTTGTCTTCATATCATATGAGGGTAAGATTGATGTTGTACTAGATGTCAACCTATAGCAGAATCATATCCGAGTTGATATTCAGTACAACAGCATGATTGCTAGTGTAATATTGCTTTTATTTAACAATATCTATCTATCTATCTATCTATCTATCTGTTGTGTATGTGGGAATTTAAACTACTTTTCAAAAGTTTGGGTTCAATTTTTTTTCTCTCCATGTTTTTGAAATTACATTACTCCAGTCTACAGTGTCACATGACCTTCAGAAATCATTCTAATATGCTGAAGTGATGCCCAAAAAATATTTATTATTTTCAATGTTGAAAACTGTTGTGCTGCTTAATATTTTTGTGGAAAGTTCAATATATTATACCTTTAATAATAATAATAATAAATAATAATAAAGAAACAGACTGACCCCAAATGTTTAAACGGTCATGTTTTATATATATAAAACAAAACAAAAAATCTGGCTAATTTTCTCAAGCAGTGAATATAATTCCAAATTCCAGTAGTCAAAGCATCAAGCTTTACATTTTGACTGACAGCAGAATCAAACTGTACTTCACTTTCACAAAGTAAAATGCTTCATATGGTATATTTTGACTATAATTAAATAATTGTTATATTATCAATTGCTCACGGTCTACTACTGCATAGTTCCTTCACTTGGTTTATGAACTAATTTGTTAGCATTTTCTTGCATATAATGTGTGAATATGAGTTTTCTTGCTGCTATCCAGGTCAGTAGCAGGCACAGGGAGGCTGGGTGATGCCACGCTTCACTGGGCCCAACCAAAATAGTCCAGACTAAAGTTAGCTCAGCATAGCATGGCACAGTGCTCGATGGCCCTCCACTTTGAATTCATTAACACTTGAATCTCACACTTCACTCTTGTAGTAGCTTGAATGAGGACAGTTTTGCTCACTCTCTCTCTTTGTTGATGAATTATTCATGAAATATATTTCCATGTAGAACATTATCACCCTGAAACAGTTTGGCTATAATACTTCTGTAACCAAACACACAACTTTTCTAGGTTCAGGGGCTAATTTCTAATTTACACTGAAATATGGTGTGGTTGGCCTTTTTGTAGTTATGTTGGAAGAACTCCAGGAAAGTCATAAAACCTTGAGACTAAGCTTGGTTTATGCATGTTTACATGTTAGTCATTCTGCTGTCCTAATTCCAGCTCATTTATAACCTAAAATATCCTAAAAGTAAGCCTAAAGTGAGTGCAGATGGGCAGATGTGGTTATTCCCAAGTTATCTGCCTCAGCTCTTGTGAATTGTTCCTGGAGCCAATGCTCAAATTGATTCATGTCTAATGGGGGTCTCCTTATGGAATGTGAAATCACACATGATGCCCAGAAATGAAAAGGAATATCCTGTTGGTTGAGTGGCATGACTCCCAGATGTCCTGTGTTCAATTATCAGTTTCTTTTTTTGTATCGATATATCTTTATATTCACAACTTAAGCAATGTTGTAATGTACTGTATGTTATACATTATCTTGGCTAGTATCTGTTTAGAACAGTATTATTATTATTATTAGTGATTTAGCTTTCCAAATAAAATTATTGTATTTTGTGTTTTTGGCCATAGTCCATACATAGTTTAACTGATGATGGTGTTTAAGTACATATTTTTTTACAAACAAGTATGTGTCGACAAATCGACACTGGATTTTCCAAAAAATCTGGTCATTTTACAAGTTGGGCACCAAATAGATTGTCATATTATAATATTAATAGTACACTTAGCAATAATATGCTTCTTGGATGCTTTCCTCTGCTATCAGTATCAGGAGATATTTTTGTAATGTTTTTGAAAGAAGTCTCTTTTGCTCACCAAGGCTGCATGTATTTGATTAAAAATATAGTGAATCAGTAATATTGCCATTTTTGTTACAATATTACAATTTTACATTAATTTTGAATATATTTTTAGTGTAATTTATTCCTGTGATGGCACAGCTGAATTTTCAGCAGTCATTACTCCACTCTTCAGTGTCACATAATCCTTCAGAAATCATTCTAATTTCATTTCGCTGCTTGATATGTTTATGGAAACCATGATACAATTTTTCAGGATTCTTTTAAAAATTGGACGTTTTAAAAGAACGGCATTTATTTGATATATAAATGTATACTTTACTGTCACTTTTGATCAATTTAATGTGTACTTGCTGAATAGAAGTAATCATTTCTTTAAAGAAAGTAGTTCTAATCCCAAACTTCTGAACGGTAGTGTATTATTCACCAGTGTATTTATCTCTTCAACATACAATTTATCTATATTCAGTTTTGATTTGAAAAAAAAAAAATCAATAAAAAAATTATTTTATAAAAAAAAAAAATATATATATATATATATTAAGCTATTATTCAAAATTTGTCATTTTGGGCTTTCGCACAAGGAAATCAGGTGTTAAAGGGTTAGTTCACCCAAAAATGAAAATTATGTCATTAATTACTCACCCTCGTGTTGTTCCAAACCCGTAAGACCTTCGTTCATTTTCGGAAAACAATTGAAGATATTTTTGACTAAATCTGAGGGCTCTCTGACCCTCCCATAGACAGCAAGGTAACTACCACATTCAAGGTCCAGAAAAGTACCAAGATGATCGACAAAGTAGTCCATGTGACATCAGTGGTTCAACTGTAAAGTTACGAAGCTACGAGAATACTTTTTTGCGCAAAGAAAACAAAAATAACGACTTTATTCCACATTTCTGTCTCTACTGCGTCACTTTGGACGCACGTTCACGACAGTACCATGACGCGAGCGTGGGGCGGCACCGGCGCTGACCCAGATCCGGCGTTATGAAGTCATCACGCCGGATCCGGGTCAGCGCCAGCGCCGGCGCCGCCACATGCTTGCGTCATGGTACTGTCGTGAACGCGTGTCCAAAGTGACCGTGAATGTGGTAGTTACCTTGCTGTCTATGGGAGGGTCAGAGAGCCCTCAGCTTTAATCAAAAATATCTTCAATTGTGTTCCGAAGATGAACGAAGGTCTTACGGGTTTGTACTGTCGTGAACGCGTGTCCAAAGTGACCGTGAATGTGGTAGTTACCTTGCTGTCTATGGGAGGGTCAGAGAGCCCTCAGATTTAATCAAAAATATCTTCAATTGTTTTCCGAAAATGAACGAAGGTCTTACGGGTTTCGAACAACACGAGGGTGAGTAATTAATGACAGAATGTTTGGGTGAACTAACCCTTTAAGGGTGATATGGCACAAATGTGTTCTAAAACACTGAAACTATGAATAGCTGACTGAAACCATGAGAATTTCAGTGAATATTTCAGTGCATATTTGTGTGCATGTAAATTCTGGCTGCTCAAAATGAAAGATGCCTGCTGTTCTTAAGATCATGGTTTGTCAAAGCTCAATGTGTTAAAAGAGGCATCAAGGGATGATAGCCAATGAGACAAGAAAAGGTTCAATGCAACAATACAGCATAACAGAAACTGTCAACTGCCACGAAGCTTCAGAGGGAATTAAGATGCCTGTTCTATGAACACAAACTGCCTAAGCACTGTGTGAACTTGCATTGAAATAAGTAGACTTGAAGTATCTCCTGGTGTGATGTGAAACCACGGTTTGTATTAGCATCATATAAAAACACACAAATGATTAATCTCAACAGGGATGATATTTAAGACATCGCTGACAGTATTTAAGCAAATTTAGCGCTTGCCCTGCTGTGATCTTGAGGACTAGCACTGTCACAGCTGAAGGAGAAACAGGAGGCAAAGGAGCCTGATTCTGCCAAATCGTGTCTCCTGTAATCAGCGCAATAACACTGAGCAATAAGGTTGGTAAAGAGAGAAATGAACTTGACCGGGAGGATTCAGCAGTATCCTGTCAATCACTGCATACTGTTAACTGTTATGATCATTGCACCAAGCCATCTTCATCAGTCGTAGGGCCAGCCAATCAGAGAGAATTCAGAGTAAGTGATGAGTGACATCTCAGTGTGGAAAAATATGAGCAGATCACCCTCGTTCCTGCACTGGCGCTGGCGTGGTAATTAACAAGGGCAGAAATGGGATCAGCTGATGACTAATGGCTAATTATCACTTATGCCTGTTACTGCAGATGGCTGCACAAATATAAAGTAAAGACAGCAGCAAGAATCGTCCTTTCTTTGCCACTGGCAGGCACATCGGCTTTCTGAGACTCTTGTTAATGTATGTGACACTGGGAGGAGGAATTGGAATACTGGAAAAGCCCCAGAAGCCAGACTTGAAATTATGATTAAAATGCAATGAAGAAACATACTTCACGCTATTCTTAGTTCGGTTCCTATAACTGATTTCAGCCCTCGCATCAAGTATTGCTTTTACGTTGAAATCGAAATTGGCATTATGTGAAGCCAGTGGTACATTTTTGTTGATTTTTGTCGCAGTGTATAATTTTGTGCCACGTTCAAATTTGCAGAGGTCTGGACAGAATGGCTGGATGTGGCAAAAGCAGTGTTTGTAAATATGGTATGTAAGCCAGTGTTTGCTGGGATTGCAAGTATGTAAGTATAGGGAAGTAAATATACTTTACTGTTCCACAATAGTCTCCATGTTCAAGATACAGAACACTAATGCTGGCTGCAGCCAAGGTACTGCTCTTTTGGGGGGAAATTATCAATTTCTTATGTTGTTTTTTTTTATGTAAAAAATGTTTTAATGTCCTAATGTTTTAATAACTTTAATAAGACCCATAAAGTCATAATTGTAGTTTTATGGATTTTAATCCATGTCTTTTAGACTTGAGTTCATTTATATGCTAGTTTGATGTTAAACAACATTAAGTTCTATCAAATGTACACATGTACATTTTTCAAATAGATTTAGATTTAAATTTATGCATTTTACAGATATCCAAAATTCTACTGTTTGAGCTACAGGTAGTGTTGTCAAAAGTACCTACCAAGTCAATACTTAAATTTTGAAGCGTAGTGATACCAGCCTTTCCACAGTACCGGTAGTACAGAGTACCGACCTGCTGACAGGCGGCTGCTTTCAAACTCTCCCATATTTGTGTGTGTTTGTGAAGAGCATTACAATATTTTTTGCTATAGTACCGAAATAGACCGTTTCGGCTACAGGGAGGCGTTCATTCACAGTAGAGCAACACCAAGGTCATGGGTTTGATTCCCAGGGAAATCAAGAACTGATAAAAATCTTATCTTGAAAGCTATGTAAGTCACTTTGGATAAAGTGTCTGCCAAATGCATATATTTAATGTAATGAAAATACCACCTTGTCTTGGATTAGCGATAGCAAGTAACAAATCGTGTGTATTTGGGACCTCACTTGTGTATACTTTATTTAGTTATCCAACAAAAAGTTGGTTGTGAAGGAATTGGCTGTAGTTTTAATTGGAAATCCTCAACGTTAAGTCATTTAATGCTAAATTGAATGTGTGAGAAGCTGTTCTTGAAACTGATCTCTGAATGTTAGTTGAAAACATCTGAGTTTTAGTTTTGTGTGTTTGTTTTGAATTTGTTGTTTTGATGTATTGCAGTTGTTTCTGTGACTTATGTGTTTTAAACAAAGTTCCAAGTCATGAATTCACACTTGGCTCTCTAAAGATTTCTGACATCTACGCAGTGATTCTTGGCTGTAATGATCAGTCAATTTTGGGCAATGATGATACATTTTCTAAGTGAGCAAGGTCTAATCCACTTTGTTGCTTTAACATGCAATTCAGGACATCCATTGGCCGAGTGCAGATGGGTTTTAGATGTTTGCAGTCTTTTTGTCAAACATATTTGTTGACAGACTCATGAAATGAGATTGAGAAGAATTATGCCATTATACATTACCGCAGACACACCTACACACACACACACAAACATGCTGTGAGTAGGTTTTATCTCAGCTCTGTAACTGGGTCATTTTATAGCTGCTTAGCTAGCTTGAGCTTGATTACCCAAGAGTCTTCTTTGTTTGCCATTCAATTATGTAAAAATTTCCAGATACCCTGTTGCTGTACTAATATTATGGACAAGATTATCTTCTAAAGTCTTATTCATATTATGTATTTAACCTTTTTCATTTATTGGAAAGGAGAGTATATTGATGTGAGCAAAGGAGAGCTAGCATATAAAGAGTTTTTTTTCAACAGCAATGATTTAGGAGCCTATTTTTTATACAGTATGCTTTTGGGCTTGTCAAGAATAACCGTGGAGCACAAAAGCAAATTGGTTTAAACACCTTTGTTTTACCGCAGTGTTTGCTCTTTAGTTACATTATTACTCCATTTGCCTTTGACTGTGTTTGCATGCACAGAAATATTCCAATATTAATCATAATTTGATCCAGTTTTGTAAGCCTCGTGCTGCAACCAGATGACTTTGAACCTGTATTTCAGATTCTCAAAATCTGAAGACTGTTGACACATGCCTTTTTTAATCATAATCTGGAATATACAGTGGGTACGGAAAGTATTCAGACCCCCTTAAATTTTTCACTCTTTGTTATATTGCAGCCATTTGCTAAAATCATTTAAGTTAATTTTTTTTCCTCATTAATGTACACACAGCACCCCATATTGACATAACTGACTAGTGACTACTTATATATGCACGTCAACTGTTTCTTTAAGTCTCATGACCTAAATTTTGCAAGCTATTATTTTTAAGGGTAGGAATGAGAATAAATGAGTTGATTGAATTTTACTAATTTAAGTAATCTATATATTATATTATAATGTTTTCTTCTGTACTTCCAGAAGAGAATAGAAGTATGTATGCTGAGATAGATATTACAATTTTGTCATTTATTCCTGTGATGGAAAAGCTAATATTCTGAGTTGGTACTCAGTTGGTAAAAAAATGATCATTGGCGCTCAAATATTCTTATTATCAATGTCGAAAACGGCTTTTGCTGCTTAATATTTTTGTGGAAAAAGAGAGATACATTCTTTAATGAATTGAAAGTTCAAAAGAACAGCATTTATTTGAAATAGAAATCTTTTGTAACAATATAAATGTAATTGCTGTCATTTTTTGATCAATTCAATGCATCCTTGATTAATAAAATTATATATTCCTATAGCTGTGTAGCATATGAGCAGGGAATGTTTGGAAAGCTGGTTTGAAAACAGGTTATTATAAAAAGTTATAATTTTTGCAGTTCCATATGGTGAGACTAGTGGCACAGAAATTACATACACTTAAGCAACACTGTTTCTCTGGGAATATTTATTTACTGGTTGAATTTTCTTAAATCACTTTGGCTTAGCTTTTTATGTAGCTCTTTACATATTTTAAAATTGTCACAAAATTTGCATGTCATTATAGTTTTGAGGTGCATATCCTTATCACTCCCCATCGCATATATTTCTGAGACTCTGCTACACACACACACACACACACACACACGCACGGACTGTTATGCATGGACTGTTTCATGTTTTATTTATACTCGGATGAGCACACATATGGTCCCTGTATGTGCAACAACTACAAATGCGGTTCATTTCACAAGGCTGAAGGTGTAAAATGCATGACATGAGATTTATAGTCTTCTAGTAAGAAAGCATTTGTCATGTTTTTCCTGTCACTTCTCTTTAATTAGAAATCGTCTCAGGTTACGTATGTAACCATGGTTCCCTGAGTAGGGAACGAGACACTTCGTCCTCTAGGGGGGACTATGGGGATGCCTCATCGTGACCCGTGTCTGAAACATACATTGAAAAAACACCAACAACACGTTGGCCGGCGACAGCCATGACGTCACTACCGGTGCGACTATAGTATAAATAGGCGCCGGGAGAACACATCATCCACTTTTTCGTCTGAAGCTTGCGTCTGAAGCATGGCAGGAAACCTAGAAGACGCAGTGTCTCGTTCCCTACTCAGAGAACCATGGTTACATACGTAACCTGAAGAACTGCGTCCTCTAGGGGTCGCTATGGGGAACGGTATACCCACGCCACCATGTTGAGGGGAGTGCATGCCAGAATCCATGACGAGCACTAAGTACCAACTCTACCATAGCCATGGGAGTTGCCCCTGGAACGTTAAGACGGCTGTCAGTGACATTATCCCCTACGGCCAAAGGCCTAGGCTACATACCCCAAAAACTTACCTGTTAGGGCCAGAACTCCTGGGCCCGGGGTAGAGCTCAAGGCTTGGAATCAGGAATAGATTCCTTTAAGGGAATACGACCAAGAGCCTAGAATCATACTAAGTCTTGGCCTGTCACACAGGGGCTACCGCATGCTCTGCATATGCTGAAGGAACTGTCTCAACAGACCCCTAGTAGCAACACCCTGTTAAAAGTGGGTATCTGGAGGATACAAGGTGGAGTGGTGCCCAAGGTGGAACCGGGGCTTAACCAGCTCAAGAAAGGGCACGAAGCTGCTGCGCGAAGCCCTCACCATACAAGATTTTAGAAAGAATGCAAAGTACAAGCGTGCGACCTTACCACAGTGTGGATTTTAGAAAGTGTACAAAGACTTCAAGTGCATACTTACCATAACATGGATTTAAAAATACCGTTCTAAGGGGCCCTCGTGGCACTATGAAAGAGCAGACCATAGATGGAAATGGTGCATCCCAAAACACTATGTTTGAAAAGTCATCAACTCGATCTAAGGTATAATGCTGGAGTGGCTAGCAGTAAATCTCTAGCTGAGGGAGCAAACACCCAGCTCTCAACTGAGAGGGGGCTTGACCTACAGCATGTTCCAATGCTGGAACAGCTAGCAGTCACTTAGCTAATGCTGGAACAGCTAGCAGTAATTTACTTAGCTGAGGGAGCAACACACCCAGTTCTCAATCGAGAGGGCGGCTCGACCTGCAGCATGTTCCAATGCTGGAACGGCTAGCAGTAAGTTACCTTAGCTGAGGGAGCACAACCCCCAGCTCTCAACGAGTGGGGGCTCGACCTACAGCACGATCGTTAGAAATCCGAAGGGTAAGCATACTGCAAGCTAGCCAAAAAACTCATCAGAGAGGCGGAGGAAGGGCCTAGTTCGCCTGATGCTGCTGGTTCCAGGTACTCTGGGATAACAGAGAACTCAACTGTCACATGAGAGGAGAACTCAGAATTCAGAAAGGAGTAGCGTGCTCATAAGTAACCCTTTGATAAAGGGGAGCATTGCTAAACACTACCATGAGAACAGCCCACGGAGCGAGGAATCCAACTCCTCAGAAGGGAGAGAATTCAAATGCTCGAAAGAAAGCACCATGCCCACAATAACCCTCAATGGTGAGGGGAGCAATGCTTCAAAAGTGTGTCAACAGAGACACACTGGTTGAGTGGAGCCCAAGGTACTGGGGTCTAAACCAACTCAGAGAAAGGGAACGAGGTTAATAACGCATAACCCTTACCATACAAGATTTCAGAAAAGTGCGCAAAATATAATGTGCACACTTACCACTATGTGGATTTTAGAAAGTGCGCAAAGTGTTCAGCGTGCACACTTACCACCATGTGGATTTCAGAAAGTGCACAAAGCTTAG
>NW_015505846.1:121006-149596 GCF_001515645.1 Sinocyclocheilus grahami
GCTCACCGAGGACCTACCCTAGAAAAAGGACAGAAACACACAGGTCCCGGAGAACACTGCAAAGAAAGCTAGCAGATGGTGATATACACACAACCACCAGTGCATTAAAATTACACATACATACACATATAAATATATATATATTTAGAAATGGATCGTACTCACCCACCATGGTTCCCGCGCCGGAGCCCCGTTCAAGAAGTGACCCGAAGAAGCCTAGTCCGGACCATCAGTAAGGTGGTCACTATGAAGCTATAGAACCAACCAAAACATCATAGGTCCAGCATAGGAGACTGTAATGCAGGAAGTTCCCACCTAACCTCGGTCAGGTGGAGAGATGGTGGTTACAGGGGAATTAGGAAGGGGAAGATAAGGGCAGATGTAAAACCCCCGAAGGAAATGAGTAGATACTCATGTATCACTCTGATCCAGACGAAAGTGCTGACGCCTTGTCTGGATCACATCCCTTAGGTCTTACCTACCTCCCTTTGACCCGCGATTCCTCCTACCCCTACCCGCAGGCGGGGGAGGAGCGTGAGCCACGACACTAGCCTTCTGTGCCCGTCTCTGATCCTCAAACCGTGGATCATCGCGTGCGTGCTCTTCGCCCAAACAAACAACGCATACATCGTGTGTCATCAGGTGTCAAATAACGACGACACGGATGCACACATCCTCTAAACACTTTGCTAGTGCTCGCCATAATGATATGAATAGAGATCGCTCTTACCACGGAAATGCACGCTTCAAACAAAACAGTCAGTGAAGAAGAAGAGGATGATGTGTTCTCCCTGCGCCTATTTATACTATAGTCGCACCAGTAGTGACGTCATGGCTGTCGCCGGCCAACGTGTTGTTGGGGTTTTTTCAATGTATGCTTCAGACACGGGTCACAACGAGGCATCCCCATAGCGACCCCTAGAGGATGCAGTTCGAAGTTCCCTTGAAAGGGAAGCTTGTGGCATCTAGTTTGATATTTGCAGTTGTTGCTTAAATCATTGAAGTTTCTCTGTTTCTTGGGTTATATTTGTTTTGTCTTGTTGTGGTTAAAGCACAAATAAGTCTTTCTTGAATGAATTTAATTGTGTGTGTGTATTTTGAGATTAATTACTTTTTCTTTTTTTGCACAATTGTTTGAGTTTGCAGCCACTAACATGTTTAACCAAGGAAAAGAAACGTATGCAAATATATGGAAAACAATATAGTCAAACCATTTCATATTATTTAAAAAATGCTGCATTGCTTTTTTTTTTTTTTTGTCAAAAAATATTTGTCACCATGTCTTGACCCAATAATTCTTTGATTTCTTATGAATTAACACATTATATATAATTTATAAGAAAACTTTTCCCTTTGAAATTTCAAAATAGAACTACCCAACTGTCAAAAAACAATATACACCTTATATTGTATAATAAATCAAAATAAAATGTGATGTCGTTGGATCCTGAAATTTCTATCACTGGAATCCATTCTAAAAGGATGAAGCTTTGGATGCACTTCAATTTAGCCAGAGGTGTTGAAGCGTGTGATGCGGAGGGATAGTCCTATGTCTTTTATCTGGTGGTGGCAGGGATTGACATATTGATTAGATAGTAGTGGGAACATTATTCTTGTGCCTGGGACTTGCCTTATTTTCTGCCTGTGTCTCAGTGCTATCATTTTCAACATGTTCTGAGGGCTACAGATAATGTTATAGCATATGAGCATGAAATAGTCACATGAGCAGAGGGGGTTGGTTGTTTGGTGCTGTGGAGGTCAATAAATGCCTCTTGCTCTTTAGGGTGAACGTAGCCTAATGGTTTTGAGCTCTTGATAGAAATGTTTAAGGAATTGGAGAGTCAGAGATCACCCATATATATATATATATATATACCAGTCATAAAACTGTATTTTGCAGTGTTCTTCGAGAATATATTTTTTAGATTAATCATTGAGTAAATTAGTTGTCTTTCCCTTCCATAATTGCAACAAACCATACATGTCATGACTCACAGCATCATACGCAATCAGGATTTTTGGATTCGGTCAGTAAACATGTTTATTAGCTTTAGTACCTTTTATTAGCTAAGCTTTAGTAGCTTTAGTAGAATGCTTGAATCTCTTTGATTTAATTAGTCACTCAGCACATTAAGACCTAAAGCATGCAATAATAAACAATTTCTAAAATTGACTGCCATCTGGCCAGGGTTATTTATTTATATACTATTGACGTTTTTATTTACATTTTGAATTAAATATTATTTTTATATTTTCAGTTTTCATTTTAATTAGAATTTAGTTTAGTCATTTTTTATTTAGGTTTATTTAATTTTTTATTTTAGTTAATCCTGCACCTAGCCAGTTTCTGCATGGACCAAAGACTAGTTTTACCTGTATTTTTATAAATCCATGGGAATTCATAATTGACACATGCAGTTTTGAAAATTCAGTTCATTTTTTTATATTTTAGTTTTATTCCCTTTAATTCAAAGAAACTCTATCTTTTTTATTAAAAATTATGTAATAAAGTTGCTACTGTACTGCTGAGGTATCCAGCCTTCTGATTGTGTTATTCCAGATATGTTAAAAAACAAAAATGACAATAAAGCAGTGTTTTCCAGAGATTCATCTGAGGATTCTTTTGGAAAACTCGGCTAGCAAAGAATTTAGTACGTGTGTTAGCAAGAAGAGGTTACAGATGCAATCTAGTTATTATTGGGAAAAGAACCCTTTTCTTTTTCTTTTTCTTTTTCTCTTTTCTTTTCTTCTGTATTGTGTCACATGTTTCCCTGCCTCTTCTACTGCAGTGCCCTAAGCTCATTGAATGGTCGTCCATTCCTCTAGTGTTTGAAGTAAAGTGGAGAATACTAGCCGCACTCAAGGGGAATGTGGGAAACTCCACCACTGGTTTGAAATGGACGTAAGGGTGTACAATTGAACTAGACTGCTCTAGTAGAAGATTGAAAGTACAGTGTAAAAGACTTTGCCTTACGGCAGTGGCAGGATGAAGCCGTAGGGGAATCAGCCCCCTGTGTCCTGAAGCCACAAATCGTTCGGCCCCCTGACTGTGCTTCTAACCTTTACACATACACTAAACTCAGGAAACGATTTAATAGGTTTCTAGAGGCTTGGGATGTTTATTCTGACAGAAAGATAACTCTTTTTGTCTGTCAGTGGTGAGACAGAAAAGTCAGTGTGTAAATATGAAATTTGTCCCTTGGTAGAGGAGGCACAGTGTAGCTATTTCCAAAGATGTAAAACATTAATCTATGGGTGTTTCTTCAACTATGGGCACTTAGTTGAAAAATCTCCTTTACATTTTTCTACAAACAGTGTCCAACAGTGGATATACAGACATCATTGTAGAGTTTTGTCCTTTTTTATCTTTTTACCCAAATCGTTCTTCTGAATGAGTGTAGAATGGAATAGAATCATTTTGTTTTATATTCCAACACCAGTGCTGGGTAGATTATTTACAAATTGTAGTTTGTTACTGATTCCAAATTCCAAAATTTGACAAAAACAATGCATGGTAAAATAACCCACTGAGTAATATTTCAAATAAAACTTGATGTGTTCATAAGTAGGTGATGCAATGTTGAAATGTTGAGAAAACAGATCATTCTACTTTTTTTTGCAAATCCAGTGGTCAAATGATGTGTGGCCTCTCATTTTTTTGTGTAATTATAGCCACCTGACTAGTGACTGGTCTTTGTGTGAATGTCCACAAAACTGGAAGACTTTCTGAATGTATATAAGCGGTAGGCTATTTTAGAAAGGAACATTTAAAAGATGAAAAATAAGAATTGGCCAGAATCAATATATTATTAATAAATGATTGCTATTGTGTGAATAATATGTAATCATGTAATCAATAAAAAAGTAAGTCTGATTACAAGTATTTTAACATGTAGTGTAATGTAATTACAAGTACTTATTTTTTGGAATCTGAGTATTTAATCCAGATTACATACAGTTACTACCCAGCACTGTGTTTTAGTCACTAACTGTAATGTTAACATATCTTAAAGGGGTCATATGATGCTGCTAAAAAGAACATTATTTTGTGTATTTGGTGTAATGCAATGTGTTTATGCGGTTTAAAGTAAAAAAAACACATTATTTTCCACATACTGTACATTATTGTTTCTCCTCTATGCCCCGCCTTTTTGAAACACGTCGATTTTTACAAAGCTCATCGGTCTGAAAAGCGAGGTGTGCTGTGATTGGCCAGCTATCCAGTGCGTTGTGATTGGCCGAATACCTCAAGCGTGAGACGGAATTGTTACGCCCCTCACATACTGTTGATGCCCCGTCAGGCCGGAGCGATGAGACAAAAACATTAAAACCCATTACAAACAAGGCATTTGTTGCATCCAGTGGGGACATAATTACTGATTATAATGACTTATACTGTCTTTTTACGCGTTGCGCATCGCACCGCACCGCGTAAACATAAAACCCTGTCTGCATTTGAGATCAGAGAAATGACAAACAAGTGCTACTCTACTGCCCAAAACTCGCGTTTGAATCATCAGTGGCAAATGATAAAAGAAAACGTACTTACGTGAGTCAGAACTGCCGGCATTTTAGTCTAACGTTACTCTCCCAGGATCAGTAAACAGTCCTCCATAAAATGTGCCGGCGATCCACAGCACTAAGTTGATGTATTTCCTCAGCAACCAGCACGGATCAGCTCTAGGCATGACGAAGCAGATATCGTCCTCTTTTGGAAGACCAAACAAAGTAGTTTTGCTTTCACAACGAATCACACAGCGTCTTCAGGACATGGCGGCAGCGGCAACAATACTACAGCGAGAATAAAAGTTACGCCTTCTTTCTTTGCGTGAACATTTGGGCAGCGTTATGCAAATCTTCCCACATAGTGAGGTAGATATGTGGGGGTGTGTTCGAACGAGCCGTTTTAGGGGGGTGTGGCTGACTCTTAACTTTTATAAAGAATATCTCTTTGGATTTGAGACTTTAGTCTTTGCAAATTTACAGATCTTCTTTATGCACCAAGAGCTTGTAACACTCCAAAGAGAAAGGAAAAAATGAAATCGCATCATATGACCCCTTTAAATAATGTATTGTGTTTAAAAGCATTCTGTGGTGGAAATATTTTAACATTTTTAGAATAAAAATGTTTGACTCTTTTGTCTTGCTCAGGATAATTTTATAACAATAATTTTACACATCCTAAATAATTTCATACATTTAGAATATTTTGACAAAATTACAGCTTGATTTAAAAATGTAAAAAAAAAATATTCTGTTGATAATTAATATTTAATATTCACATGTCTTATATTTCTTCTCAAGCATCTTTATTGGGGCAAAATTTTTGTCAAAACTAACTTTAATTTAAATTTTTTTATTATAAGTTTTGTGTAAATAACTAATCCAAATATAAACAATTTTTTAATGATAGATCTTCAGTATCCTTTCATTTGGAAAATAAGGCAGTGCACAGATTGAAAAAAAAACACTCATTTACAAATACAGCACAATCTACAATACACACAAAACTACATTTATGCAGCTATTCACTTTGTATGACTGTATGACAGAAACAACATGATCAGAACGGTTTTCTTTGTTGTGTTTGCTGTTTACCATTACATGTGAATCTTCATGTTAACATTCGAATCCCCATGTTAACAAACTTTCAAGAATATCAAGTTATAAATGACCAACTTATAAAAACAAATTTATAGTTGTCTTTGTTAAGAAATATGTAGCTTTGGAGCTGCTGCTGTAACGCTGCACAAACACTTTCAGTGTGAAAACTCTGGCGAATCTGCAGCTGCAGTGACGATGTAGTTACGCTGACGCGAAGCTCAAGTTTTGTGGTGTGAAAAGGCTGTTATGCTTTTAACTTATTGACAGACTTGGGTTATGGTTTTGTTGAAATTGTAAGAAAGACTAATTATTGTCTTGGTAGCATCAATAAGCATGGGACAAACCAATCAGAAGTGTTTTGCCATAAATGTTAAGTGTTTGAGTATATTATCTCGGATTTTCCTGTATAGTTGTAATAGATTTTAAATAATTAAATTTCGAGCAACTATTAGAGATATATGTGAAACGTAAATGTATAATTATAAAAAATAAAAAAGTATAAATTATGCAATTAAAAATGGAAAATTATAAATTTAAACAGAAATATATACATGTAATTAAAATATTTTAGTTTATGTAAATGTATGTATTTTAAATTTGTATTTTTTAAATTAGTACATATATAATATATACACACATATACGTTTAAAATACATATATTTACATTTTACATGTCTAATACATTTATTTACATACATTTAAATATTTAAGAACATAAAATATGAATACCTATTTAAATATTTTAATTAAAGGCGTGTGTATAATATATCTGTATCTGTATGTACAGATATATTCACAAAAATCCATAGTGTAGAGCCCTTTTTTATTGACTATTATTGCAAGACATAGGTATTTTGTAGCTGGCCACAGTTTCTTTAGTTGCAAAGAGGTTTTTTCTTTGGCCCTACAGGAAAACCAGTTGAGAACCACTGCCTTAATAAACAAAAATTGCCACATATTATGTAGAGATTGGAACATCTAATTAGTCCCAGCATGCTCATGGGTAAAAACATAATTGTTCATAAAATATTTCTGTAATTGTGCTCAGATGCACAGGTGCAGATTTAAGATGTGTATTGTTTCTTCGTTGATGCCATTTGAAATCTCTTTTAGCAAATGACTCTGCCTCCAGGTGAACTTGCAGACAAAGCCAAAACAAATCAAGAAATGTAACTAAACTGCTTTCCCCAATAGAAATGTTTTGCATATAACAAGGCACAAATGTCACCTCCTGCCATCTGTAATATAACTCATTGAATATGGCCATGCCATTTGGAGCACAGGGACATCAGGTCTAGGCTGCTACTCCCTGACATTCAAAGAGCACCAGCACCCTGCCATGCTGCTTAAAAAAGAGCCCAGATCAAGAGTAGGCAGGAGACATCTGAACACTCTTCAGCTTACCAGTTGAAATGATGGCATTTTGGCTTTTTAGTGTGTCATAGGTTAAAGCGATTTAAAAAAATAACCATCCTTAGATGGTTGGATGGATAAACTACTACTTGTTTGTTTTTTCTTAACAGTGTTCAAATTAATGTAAAGGTCGAAAACGTGTGATCAGCTAATTATTACAAAGATTTGTGCAATTTAGCGAAGTGTCCTGTCTTGACTTATGTTATCAGCACCCTTTTTACATTGATCTTAATCTCATTGTCTTTGTTGAGTATACAAACCCTCAGGCATCTTCTGGTCCCAGCAGATCAGTCCAAGTAATCATCGAAATACCATCTGATTTAATTAAGATGGGAGTAAATCATTTAAATGAGCAAACAGTCAATGTTTTATGTCTGTTCTTGAGTCAAGTTAAACTCATTAGTCAAGTTAAACATGTTAAACCTGTGCTTAATGCCTTGAACTGAAGTATTGCCATTCTTAACACACTTATTTCTTTCAAGTGTATGTTCACGTTTTGTCACATCACTAATTGCTTTTGGCCTAAAACAGTTTGTGTATCATAGATCTAGACTGCAGAGATCCCAGTATTGGTAGGAGAGTCCCAAATTTCACCAGCCATCCAGATCTTTCCAACAGTAAGTGGCACTGCAATACGTACATTTATGCTTTTTAAAATAACTCTCGAAACATATGGGCTGTAATCAAAACACTTTTTCCTACCTGTTATCCACAATGGTTACCTATAATATCCCCCTTTTGATTTTATTTTGATTTATCCTCTTTTTTATTTCATTTTCTGAAAAAACAACTTATCGCATTTACTTGAAAATTGACATGTATAATCTGGAGACCCTCATGACAAAAAATATGAGAAGTATTGCCTAATTGACCTATATGTAGTGAGCACAGTGTCCAAACTTCACAAACAGTGAAGTTATGCAGTTAGACAGTAGAATGATCTGAAAAGGAACAATTTGTATCCTGGAATCCACAAGATCTGTTCTTTCAAATTTGGCAATCTTGTTAATTTTCTCTTGTCATTGACTCTTTTGTTACACTTGTTTTTCTTCATAACAATGTTAGCAATACTCAATGTTTTGACTGGCCACCTAGTTCAAAATTTGCCACTGTGAGGACAAATCGTTTCAGAGTGCATGTCAATTCAATTAATCTCTGTTTGAAATATGCAGATAAACTGGCTTGTTATGGCTACTACACTCTGAAGAATTCGGAAAATATCATGGATTATAGTTAGTTGAAGTGATTTTCAGCCCTGCAAGTGCAACTAAATTAAAAAAAAATTTTTTTGGTGAACCCAAGCCTACTTGGCAAGTTTAGTAAAACTATTTTGGATTTGAAATGAAGGGAAAACAACAACATTTTTTTCTGCATGACATCAAGCATATGTGCTTGTGGCACTAATGATCAAAATCGTTCTGTTAATACAGAACAGTCTCATTGCACCATGTATAATTCATAAGTGAGCTCGGCATTGACTCTGTGATGGGAAATATAGTGCATCTCTAATGGCTGAAATCATCGAATACCAGAGAGCAGGTGTCCTAACTATTGTTATAACAGTCTTAGGGGAAACATGAAGCTACATTAGTGTGCCAGTCGGGCTAAGGTGTAAATAATAACCAGGCTGTAAGGTAATTGCTCTGCGAAGGAGCAGTCAGTCTGTCTTTATGCATATATCTGGGAGTGGATGTACAGCTAGATGCCCAGAGACAATGAACCTCTTTCTCCTGTGGAATTAAAGGGTGATTCATATCTTTCCACGCATCAATGATAATGCAATTATTAGTCATGAACATGATCACTTGACTGCCCAAAATGGCTGGGTTGTTTATGTGCACATAAATTTTTGTCAGATAATTTTTCTTTGCTGAGGAGATGTGCGACCCAATTAAAAAGAGAGTGTCTGGAAAATAAGTCACTCAAGATTTTGACAGTGGAAGACAGCATTAGGTTTTCACACTGTTACATCATTAAATCCCACACTCTGTGGGAAGAAAAGCAATAAATATTGTAGAGTTGCAGTTGGTCACTTGCTGTCAGTAACATGCTGGTCATCTGGAGCTGATGGTCTAATCAGAGCCAGACCAAGGGAGACAGTTGTGGCATATGCCGTTGGTGCAGTATTTTAGATATTCAATCTCACTCTAAACATTGGTGAAAAGGTTTCCTTCTGGATTTAGCACCAGAGTGTAGATACTATATATATATATATATACAGTGGGTACGGAAAGTATTCAGACCCCCTTAAATTTTTCACTCTTTGTTATATTGCAGCCATTTGCTAAAATCATTTAAGTTAATTTTTTTCTTTATATCTATCTCTCTGTATGTCTGTCTATCTCATTTTATTTTATATCCGATTTGTATGGGTGGTATTATTTCTGGAAGTAGCCCATATTTTGTATGTATGATAGCATGTTAATGCATATTTCATACTTAAAAACACTTACATATTAATATCTGTGTTCATTTTAATTATACTTATTTTAATCCAAGTTACAATTTTTTGTCCTGTTTATACCTTCCTCAAGGTAATGGTTCATTCCAAGGTTGATGGTGAAAGTAAACTGCGAGTTTTTGAAACATACACAATGCACGGCATCAGTAATATTGTGCTCAGTTATGTATTTGAAAGACTAATGGAAGTGAATACAAATCATTCAGATGATTCAACCAAAAACATTGACTTTCTTTTTTCCCTCCAGCACCCTTTTAGTATTTTTTTCCTTGATAAGATCTCATTTTTATTTTGTAAAGTTTTTAAAGTGTAAGGCAACATGTGAGATGTATTTGTTCTGCTGCAGCGTAACCGTGCTGCCCAGTGTGCAATTAGCAAAGCAAACTCAGTGCACTGCGCATTTGCCTTTGAAGATAATTCACTGCTGAATTCTGGGATCTGTTTAGAAGATTATAAAAGCTTTACTAAAGCAGGACCTCCTACTCTGTGCAATGATTATGAAGACAGGTTGCAAACTGTGCTATCATCTGCATTTTAACTGCCAGCCAAGTAGTTGCGTGCCAGATGAAATGGCTGGCGATGGAAGCTCTCTGTTTGGCCCTGTAGATTACTAAGAAGGAGAATGAAACATACACAACTCACAGATTCGAATTACAGCAGGCTGTTCCGAACCACATGGCCTACCCACACAGCACTCCAGACTATCATTACATGGCTAATAAAGTGATAAAGCAAAGCATCCAGCTAGACAGAAATCCCACTCACTGACAATGCCACATATCCAAGGCTGCTTTATCTCTCACTGCATTTAATCAGATTATTACCTTGACTGTTAACTTGAGTGGTGTAAATTTAGATTCATAAACTTTAACAAGTTTCATCTGCTTAAATTATCTGGAGTTTAAGCAGAGAGGAGAGATTATAAGCATACACTACCATTCAAAAGTTTGATGCTTTTCAACGGTTATGCTCATGGCTGCATTTATTTGATCAAAAATACAGTAAAAACAAAAAAACTAGTACTGTTGTCTATTTTAATATATTTGAAGATTAATTTTTTCCAGTTATAGTAAGGCTACTGCTTCAGAGTCACATGATCCTTCAGAAATCATTCTAATGCGGTGCTCAAGAATATTGTTCTTATTATCAGTGTTGAAAACAGTTGTTAAGTTGCTGCTTAATATCTTTGTGGAAACCATTATACATTTTTTTTCTCAGGATTTTTGATGAATAGAAGGTTCATAAGAACAGCATTTGTGTAATGTGAGGTTTTGGGTTTTGTTTCATGTTCATGTTTTCATGTCTTTTATTTTGTAATTGTTTCACCCTGTTAGTGTCATGCTTCCCTTGCCCTCATGTATCTCTGCCTTGTGTATGTGTCATATTCTGATTGGTTGTCCTAGTCATGTGTCTTGTTTCCCATTGGTTTGTTCTTGTCATGTGACCCTCTTGTTTGCTATAAGTAGCCGTCTCTGGTCGTGTATTGATGTTGTAACCTGCTGTCGGTGAGTCTAGTCTGTTCATGCCACGTCGAGTCTGTTCATGTCAAGTCTGTTTCATGTCAACTCAAGTCTCGGATTATTGTTTGGATGTTTGGATCACTCTGTAAATAAACTGCACTTGGGTTCTTCACTACACTCGCCTTCAGTGGATTGTTACAGAATACACGACCCAAAATACAGAGGCGGACAAAGTACACAACTCCATTACTTAAGTGAAAGTACAGATACTGCTGGTCAAATATTACTCCATTACAAGTAAAAGTTGTAAAGACAGATTTTTACTTAAGTAAAAGTACAGAAGTACTTGCTTTTAAAAGTACTGAAGTACCAAAAGTACATTTCCTTTTTTTTGTCAATGCACTGACTATGTTTTATTATTGCTGTACGTAATACTTGCAATACCTCTGAAGCAACTTACAATACATCACACCTACTGAATAGACTGACTAGCTTTGGAATAAAGAGCTTTTAGAATGTTCAGAATCAGAATCAGAATCAGAATGAGTTTTTATTGCCAGGTATGTTTACACATACGAGGAATTTGTTTTCATGACAGAAGCTCCACAGTGTAACAGAATGACAGTGACAGAGCCCTATGGGGAAAAAACCTATGGGGAAAAAAATTAACACCCCTACCCACCCCCACAAAAGCAGGACGGTAGTGATCTCACACAGCTCTGGACACATCTATGTGTAGCCATTCATCCACATTTGAACAGAGTGGACAGTGAAACTGCTGTAAATACAGACTGATAAGAAAGAAAGAAAAATCAAACCTGCTTTAAAACCCAGCAACACAACTGTAGCTGTACAACTTTACAACAGCAACACTGCTTTAGCAAAAAAGCAAAAGAGCAAGACTTATTTGACATCAAAACAAACATATTAAATGCTGTTTAATCGCTCTCGCTGTTCTTTGATGTCACACACAGAATGGTCTGTGCAGTGCTGCTTCAGTCAATCACCTTTTGTGTTTTATTAGGAGACGCACAACAGTTCTTCTGTGGCTTTATAGGTAATATTTTCATGTACACAATTTAGCAAAATCAAACAATATTGTGTCTAATATATACCACAATATGAATTTCTTATTATTGAATTGTTGTAAATAAATATCACATTTGGAACTGGTCAGTGTTCAAAAAATGCTGGGAAATCACTTCATGTAGCCCTACAAGAGTGATTACTGATAAACTGTCTGAAAAAAAATCACCCACTGACTTTCAAAGCTGCTAACGACTTTCTACTTCGAGGACCTTCATAGAAATGTAGTGGAGTGAAAAGTACAATATTTGTCTTTCAAATGTAGTGAAGTTAAAGTCATAAGTTCCCAGAAAAAATAATACTCAAGTAAAGTACAAACTGTCTGAAAAAAAGTCACGTTTTAGAGAAGAAAAAAATCACCCACTGACTTTCAAAGCTGCTAACGACTTTCTACTTCGAGGACCTTCATAGAAATGTAGTGGAGTGAAAAGTACAATATTTGTCTTTCAAATGTAGTGAAGTTAAAGTCATAAGTTCCCAGAAAAAATAATACTCGAGTAAAGTACAGATACTCAAAAAGTGTACTTAAGTACAATACTCAAGTGAATGTACTTAGTTACTGTCCGCCTCTGCCAAAATATGAACCCAGCAGTTTCACACCTCCTCTGCCTTCGTCAAGGTGACAGGCCTATTGAGGATTATGTTCAGGACTTTTGTGGACTCTGCAACCAAGTGAATTTTAATGATGTGGCCCTTAAGGACATATTTTGGGTGGGTCTTAATGAACCCATTCGTTTCCAGCTACCTGGGGGGGAAATAAACTGGTCTCTAGAGCAATATATAGACTTTGCTCTGCAGTTGAGTGGATCTGCTTTCACTGTGGGTGTCATGGCGGAGGAACATGACACTTCACCAAAGCCTGTTCACGTCATGCCTGCCAAGCCAAGGTCTGCTCACATCATGTCTGCCAAGCCACAGCCTGCTCACGTCACGCCTGCCAAATCACAGCCTTCACACATCATGTCTGCTATGCCAAGGCCTGCTCACGTCATGCCCGCTACTCCAGGACCTGCTCACATCATGCCAGTTAAGTTAAAGTTTACTCATGTCATATCTACCAAATCAAAGCCTGATCACGTCATGTCTGCCAAGCCAGAGTCTGCTAACATCATGTATCCTACCCCAGGGCCTGCTCACGTCACGTTTGCCAAACCAGAGCCTGCTCCAGTCATGTCTGCTACGCCAAGTTCTCTTCACGTCACGTCTGCCAAGCCAGAGCTTGCTCACATCATGCCAGCACATCAAGAGATTCTTCACAACATGGCCGCCATTCAAGAGCTTCATCGCAAGATGGCCGTCACACAAGAGTCTCTTCGCAAAATGGCCGCCCTTCTAGAGTCTCATCACGTCTCAACTGATCTTCCAGAGTCTCGTCACGACATGGCCGCCATTTCAGAGTCTGCTCACGTTATGCCTGAGTCCCCGGCCAAGATGGCCGCCACGCCTGAGTCGGACGCGGAGCTTGAGCTTGGACTGAAAGGTCTAATTGCTAATGTGATGGACCCACCTCTGATGTCGGTGTGAGCTGCAGGCATCCCGGTAACGTCAGCGCTCTCAAGCCCCGCCATCTTAAAGGTCATACCACACTCTGCTGCCCTTCCTGTAATGGCGGTCGCCATTTTGAGCGTGTGGGCTGCAAACTGCGCTCCAGAGTCCTCTCCTGTCCACGAGTCTGCTCCTGAGGCCTCTCCTGTCCACGAGTCCGCTCCAGAGGACTCTTCTGTCCTTGAATTTGCCCCAGAGGCCTCTCCTGCCTGTGAGTCTGTCTCAGAGGCCTCTCCTATCCACGAGTCTGTTCCAAGGGCCTTTCCTGTGCCTGAATCCGCTGCAGAACCTCTAGAGGTGGCGGCATCCGCTGCAGAACCTCCTGAGGTGGTGGTGTCCATTTCTGAACTCGCTGTCTGCCCTGTCACGGCCACAGAGGCCGTTCACGAACTCACTCTCTGTCCTGTCACGGCCACAGAGGCCGTTCATGAACTCACTGTCTGTCCTGCCACGGCCAAGGAGGCCGTTCATGAACTCACTGTCTGTCCTGCCACGGCCAAGGAGGCCGTTCATGAACTCACTGTCTGTCCTGCCACGGCCAAGGAGGCCGTTCATGAACTCACTGTCTGTCCTGCCACGGCCAAGGAGGCCGTTCATGAACTCACTGTCTGTCCTGCCACGGCCAAGGAGGCCGTTCATGAACTCACTGTCTGTCCTGCCACGGCCAAGGAGGCCGTTCATGAACTCACAGTCTGCCCTGTTACAGCCATGGAGGCTGTTCATGAACTCACTGTCTGTCCTTTCATGGCCAAGGAGGCCATTCAAGAACTCTCTGCTTGCTCCGTCACAGTCAAGTGGCCTGTGCATGTCTCTGCTCCACCATGGTTTACTGCTCTGCCGTCATCACCCGGCCGCCCTGCTCTACCTGCACAGCCATGGCTGCCTGCTCTGCCTGATCCTCCATGGCTCCCTGCTCTGCCATGGCTGCCCGATCTGCCTGCTCCACCATGGCTGCCCGATCTGCCTGTTCCGCCATGGTTGCCCGATCTGCCTGCTCCGCCATGGCTGCCCGATCTGCCTGCTCCGCCATGGCTCCCTGCTCTGCCTGCGCCGCCATGGCTCCCTGCTCTGCATTTGTTTGAAATCTTTTGTAATGTTGTGCCTTTTACTGTCACTATGATCAATTTAAAGTGTCCTAGCTGAATAAAAGTATTACATTTTAATTCTTTAATTAAAGTTTTGAATGGCAATGTATCTTATTTTAAGTTTTTTGATTCAGTGACTCAGTTTAGATAATTTGGTTAATAATTTTTATCCCAATCTGTAAAGTTCACTAAAAAATAAATTGCTATTTGATTTACTAAAGGAATTAATGCAAATCATGTAGCAGTGCAAACATGCCCCAAACGTGTTCTAAACAAAACTTGTATGGCATAATTTCACATACTTGCAGAATGGTTCACACTTGCAGTCTGCCTTGATCTGGCCTACTTTGGGGTTGTGTGCCATTCCCTATTTAACTGAGGATGCCTTTTCAAATTGAGAAATAGGATTTGAATTGACATCTTTTTAAATTGAGTTAAACAGGATGCAGAATTTGCAGTTTGAATTTTAGGGATGGATGGATGATTCCGTAAATTCATATTCCTTTCACTCCAACTCAAATTCCAATTCAACATCCTGTCTAGTTCAAATTCAATGCAAAACAATCCAAATGTTCAATTCAATTTTTTTTTCTCAACCCTGTCAAAATTGCAATCTTCAAATCAACTTGTATACAAAGTTCCCTTTGAAATAAAATTGTTTGCCATCTGCTTTTTCGCAATGTTGATTGCATTAAGTGCAACACAATGCATGATAAGAGTAATTCCTATAGGAAAACAGTCATGTTTGTTCTGAAAAGAATGGCATTTATTTAATTGAATGCGTAACACAGCTATTCTAGTGCATTTTGAATAAAACAGGTGTTTCCGCTGCTCAAGAAAGTGGTGCAATTGTTTAGAGTATTCAGAGATTATGTTCTTTTGAAATAAGCAAGACTTGAGGATTAATTCTCCATACATGCTTTGTATTTTAAGCCTCAGAGCTTCCATCTAATGTCTTTGTGGAAGTTTGCATGTGAATATATTTGAAATGGGTCTCTCTTGGCATTCCTGATGCATGCATGGCTGAGGGGAAATCACTCAGCGTCTTAGCCCATCTCCTCTCAGTTGGCACTGTGTAGTTCTCCACGGGGGCCTCATCCTTGCCTGTAAACCCTGTTTAAACATCATAATAATTTTAACCCTGCTCCTCATTTCAAATCAGTGAATATGATAGAATACCAGGGAGGCCAGAGCTTCGCTACAGACTCGCAGATGTCTAGGGAAAGCTCAATTGGAATTCAGAGAATTCTCTATTGAATCAAGCTTATTTTATGAACGCTTAGTGTGTTAGTAATGAAGTAATAGGACAGGTACCTAATTTTCTTTTTTTTTGGACATTATTTCATTTGTTTAAAGAATTTAATTAATGGTAATTACCCAAGACAAAATGGAAAACAAGATATTCAGTGCAAGATATCCATTAAAGGGGTCATATGATGCTTTTTTAAAGATAATTATTTTGTGTATTTGGTGTAACAGAATATGTTGACATGCTTTAATGTTAAAAAAAACATAATTTTTTAAATACTGTACATTATTGTAGGTCCTCTATGCCCCGCCTCTCTCAAACGCTTAGTTTTCTACAAAGTCCCTCCTTCCGACAAGCGCAGTCTGCTCTGATTGGCCAGCTGACCCAGTGCATTGTGATTGGCCGAACACAGCAAGCACTCGTCGGAAATGTAACGCCCATTACCATAATCGCGAGCTTCATCTTTCAAAATAAATGTAAAGACAGTAAATAATGTCATTAGTTTTACCATCAGTTCAAGCCCGAAAGGGGAACAGAGTCGCGTGACAGACACAGTAGGCGCGTTTCCATTACCCTTCAAATTGCGCACATTGGAATTTGAAAATACGTCTAATGGAAACTCATCAATTTCGCAAAAAAGCCCATATATTGCAAAAAAGTTTTTACGCTCGCATGAGGTGGTTTTTCAGGCAATGCGAAAAAGGAATAATTCGCAAAACTGCAATGGAAACGTCTTTTTCGCATTTACAGGTCATGTGGCGTATGTAAAACGTCATATGATCATTTTCAATGTACTATAACCTCCAAGAAACACATCATTCGTGGCCACTCTCCAGTATAAGGGGCTTTCCGTACCATTAATGCTTAGACAATTTACACTGCACACATCTGCGGTGCAGTGTGGCTCTGATACGGCCACTGAAGCTGATTGCGGCCACAATGCTTGTGTTTATTCCAGAATCCAGCCGTACCACGCACGTTTCTGAAGCGGCTCTCTGTGCTGCTTCTGTAAAGATACACGCATACGCCTCCTTTGAGGCTTCCCAGAGGACTTGCTGTGTGATATTCAGCATGCTTCCATGACTATAAAATAGATCATCCAGCAAGTGGTTATTCAATTAAGATAAACATATTTGAATCTCACAGAATTGTGAAGATTGGCTAGTTGCCGCTCTTGGAAGAGCAATATTTAGTAACTATGATATCAGCTATAATTAAGGTAGATTTTAACTGACAGTTTAAACTGTTCTCAAGATTTTTTTTACATTGTTGCATTGCATTGTTTTAAAGCAGTTTTAAATAATATTTGTAATTTTTTAAACATATTTTTCATATTTATTTTTTATATTTCTTTGTTTCATATTTAAAAGTCTATTTTGTTTTTATATTAAATGAACAGATTTGTAATAATTGTATTATTTTAGCTGAAAGCTTGTTTAAAGGCAAATGTCATTGCGACAACTTACTCCATATAGTGTGACAACATTCCCTGCTGTTGGGTTCAAAGAACTGTCTCTTTATTCTGTTCAGTAACCTGCCGAAATCCAGCATCTGACTTTCAGAAATAAATCTACTCTGAAAAATCTTCACTAGAGTAAAATATGACAACTGGCCCTGGTCATCTCCACTGATGTGATGCTCAAATCAAAATGGGCCATTGAGAATTTTGTGGATGAAAATAATTCCAAAAACAGATGACCAACAAACAACTTGAATTAAGCTAAAAGAAGAATTATTTTTCTGTGGTTTTCTCATTTCCCTCCCTGATTCATTCATTGTGTCTGGTGAAGAGGCTTGTTTAGGACCTGCACCGTTCCCTCGGCATACCTCGGCCAGCTGGCACAGACTAGAGATGGTCATGAAGTAGTCAACCATAAAGTTTGTAGTTTAAGATTTAACGTACTGGCATGCAGACAGAACTGCACACAGAAAGCCAAGAAGATCCCTAAGAGACAAGATATACTCTGAAAAATGTGAAAGCATGCCAGTTTATAAAGAAACCACAATGTCATAAAATCGTATTAGGTGCAATGAAAGCACAATTAACCCTCAGAATAGAATCCAAGTCTTAGTATAAGATTTTATTTCAAACTAGGGCTGCACGATAAATCACATGCGATATTTAACGCGCATCTTTCAGTAAAACTACACAGAGCCGTTGTTCACTGACTTAGTATAAGATTTTATTTTCAAACTAGGGCTGCACGATAAATCACATGCGATATTTAACGCGCATCTTTCAGTAAAACTACACAGAGCCGTTGTTCACTGACGAGGTGCGCAAAACCATGTTCATATTCGTGTGATTTTTTGCACAGCTCGTCAGTGAACAACGGCTCTGTGTAGTTTTACTGAAAGATGCGCGTTAAATATCGCATGTGATTTATCGTGCAGCCCTAGTTTGAAAATAAAATCTTATACTAAGTCAGTGAACAACGGCTCTGTGTAGTTTTACTGAAAGATGCGCGTTAAATATCGCATGTGATTTATCGTGCAGCCCTAGTTTGAAAATAAAATCTTATACTAAGTCAGTGAACAACGGCTCTGTGTAGTTTTACTGAAAGATGCGCGTTAAATATCGCATGTGATTTATCGTGCAGCCCTAGTTTGAAAATAAAATCTTATACTAAGTCAGTGAACAACGGCTCTGTGTAGTTTTACTGAAAGATGCGCGTTAAATATCGCATGTGATTTATCGTGCAGCCCTAGTTTGAAAATAAAATCTTATACTAAGTCAGTGAACAACGGCTCTGTGTAGTTTTACTGAAAGATGCGCGTTAAATATCGCATGTGATTTATCGTGCAGCCCTAGTTTGAAAATAAAATCTTATACTAAGTCAGTGAACAACGGCTCTGTGTAGTTTTACTGAAAGATGCGCGTTAAATATCGCATGTGATTTATCGTGCAGCCCTAGTTTGAAAATAAAATCTTATACTAAGTCAGTGAACAACGGCTCTGTGTAGTTAATGCTGCTCAATGTGAATGCACGCACGTGATGGAGATTTACCGCTGATTACAGAACCGGCTTTCTGACAAGATGCGCATTAAATATCACATGCAAATTATCGTGCAGCCCTATTTCAAACATTGCAATTTGTATTAGATTGTAGCAGTTCACAACATACCTGTGTTCAAATCCAACCAATAACAATGATCAAATGTTCTCAATCTGTGTAATAATGATAAGCAGGAAGATGAAATGGGTAAGGCAATTTATGTCATTTTCGGTTATGTGGCTGTTACGCACATCATGTGTTAATGCTCTCAATAATAGGCAGCAGTTTTCCGTAAGCTGGTTCATGTAATGAAGTGTCATTAGTTTATTCCATCTGCCAGTGCATTTTTGCCATCCAAGTGTGAAAAACTCAAAATAGCAGGTACAAATGACTTCCTGTTGCTTTTGGCTACATCAGTCTCGTTTCCAGTGAGCTGGAAGTCCCCCCCCCCCTCTCCTTACTCTGCCTGTGGGCCCTGAGAAAGCACATCCCATAATCTTGTTGGCTTGTCTCCAGCAGGCTGTCCCATATTCTACAGGAGCTGTTTTCAATTCTACAAAAGCAGAGTTTCTAATTTACTCTTGCTCTAAAATACGGGCAGATCCATTGAGAGTGTTTGATGTTTAAGATCAATCGCCATTGTCGTTTCTTAAACAGCCCGTTTCTGAGAAGTTCTGTGCATCTGAAACTGCAAATGACTATTGGATTGTTTGAATTTTAAAGTATATCCGTAAATTGACATGGAAATATTTAAGAACCAGCTGTTAAACATATGTCCTTAAGTCTTAAGTTTGTTGTGTTTGCTTGGATTCTTGGCTTTTTTACATGTGTAGGCTCTTATTGATATGTATGTTTGAGGTCATTGGAAGAGTAGCTGGAAAATTTGTTTTGTCACATGAATGGTTTTCCATTCATTTTTCCAATTGTTTGGGATTTTGTATATTGCTTTTATTTTTTAACGGTATTTTTTGAGCTGAAAAGCTCATAATAGCTTGTTTAATGGCAAATTCCATTGTGACAACTTTAATGAACTGTATATTTCTCCTGTGCAGTAACCTACATACACACATTAATGGTTTCTTTATACACATACTACACAATCTGTATAATGAAATGCATTCAAAAGCAAGCAAGACACTTTATTATTGATTAGTTTCTGGCTAGAGTCAGTTAGAATTACAGTTTCCATTTAAAAACGATTTCCTGGCTTCCACCTATGCTTGTTAAACTCATTGTAAAGGGTTAAGGACTCTTCAGAGTGACACGAGGAACTGTTTCCTAGTTTTGGTATGGCATACTTGACACATGCCTTTCTCTGCTGTGTTGAAACATGTTCTGCCTCCAGTCAGTGTCTGAATACAAAGGAAATGACTTGTCAGGACATGTTTCCATAACTTTTCTAACTGGGCTACACAAAGCAGTGTCACAGTAAATAGACTGTTATTTCAGTATAGCTGCATTTACATGGACTATAATTATAATAGACTCTAAGACTAGCAGCCCTGGCCAAATACGAAAAGTCTGACTTGAAACTTTATTTGGATCGAAAAGAGTGTTGAAGACCTTTGATTATATATATTGAAATACTTAGCATTGCAAACACTAAATCTGTTAGATTTCTGCAGTTGGGACTTTTTGTGCAGGAATAATTTCAAGACATTTCCCACAAAGAAAACATAAATTTGAAGGGGTAGTTCACTCAAAAATGAAAATCCTGTCATCATTTACATACCTTCATGTCATTCCTGTCTGAATTTCTTTCATCTGTGGAACACAGAAAGATATTTTGAAAATTGTTTTTAATATTTTTTTTTTCAGTAAATATTTTAAATAAATGTAACAAAGTATTTTGGAAACGTGTATGCCTACGAAGATTTGTCTAGATTACTCAAGATTCAATTCAATATATAAAAATTCAATATCATCATTAAAAAAAAACCTCTACAAATCTATATTAAGTAAGCTACTTAAATTATGCAAGTAGCAAATTGTATATGTAATTTGCATTCGTTAATGTTTTAAACAATGATTTGTTTTTATCAGTGTACAATGAAAGCCAAAACAGTTTTGGACTCACTGAATTTCATTGTATGGTCAAACAAAAAACCGTCTTCAAAATATATTCTTTTGTGTTCTATAGAAGAACGAAAGTCATATAGTTTTGAAATGACAGGAGAGTGAGCAAAAGATTTCATTTTTGGGTGAACTCCCCTATTAAAGGCCTTTCATTAAACTCTCCTATTGAACTGCCTTTTTAAAATTATTTTGTACTGTTCTCTGAGGTCCACTTATAATGTTATCAAATTTCTTTCATCAAAATACATCATAATTTAGAAGTAATAGGCTATTTTCTGTCCTGTTTTGACCCTCTCATCAGAACGCTCTGTTTGAATAGGCGTGGAGGATTGTAGATTTGGAAGTAAACGCCCACTGCTATGATTGGCCTACAGTTGTGTATGTTTGACAGCCTACATTCTTCACAGATGGACGCTGCTGTGATTTAGGTAAAAATGCACAAATACTATATAGTATATCTGTAATAACATACAAAGCAATAGTGACCACATAATAAAACAGTTACTCACGGTTGTGTGGTGCGACATTACTGTTGAATCCAATATAGTCGCACAGCATCCACTTTTAGTTTACATTTTTTTGACAATCCTCTGTCGAATTGTGCTTTGTTTGTAAACGAATCCGTGGTAAAATGAAGTGAACAAAGGACCAAGTTCTTATTGGCGCAGTCTGGATCTTCATTAAAAATGAAGTTCATCCACTCTTTCCTAATGTTGAGATCAGAAGGAAGGCGATGCAAAGACTGTTTTTCTACAATCTGGCACTGCACAGTGTCTTCTTATCTTCGGTGCATCTTCATCGTTTGGTTTCTGGGTAGACCTGCATTTGCCTCTCTTCTTATTTACCCACTAAATGCGTGAATTGGTGGGCGGGGCTAAACAGGCAGTGATGTAGCAGCAGGTGTTGATCATCTTCTGTGTAGGCGGGGTTTAACCACACTATTACATCATAAAGTGGCACATTCCACAACCTGTCGTTTTCGCAGACTGGCTTCAATATAAGCTGTTTTTAGACTAACAAGAAAGTTTTGAGTTCTGAAACTTACAGGTTGTTTTTATAGTACAATGACGTCTAATATGTCGAAAAATCAAGGGAATTTTGATTTCTCAGTTCATGTTCATTTAATATTAGAGAATGAGGGGTTGTGCAAACCACTTGAGTTAACCCTCTAAGAACCAAAGTCGCAAAATTGCGACAACACGTCATACTTAATCAAATAGACTGTAGTTCCTAATATGACTGTAGTTCCTAATATATCTTCCACTAGATGGCAAACAATGGTGCCGTCGTGCAAGGCGAGAGTGTTCACGAAGCACAAACAAGTGATTATTTCGACCCAAAAAAAAAAAAAAAAAAAAAACCCCCCAAAATGTTTTTACTCTTCTGTGTAGGCGGGGTTTAACCACACTATTACATCATAAAGTGGCACATTCCACAACCTGTCGTTTTCGCAGACTGGCTTCAATATAAGCTGTTTTTAGACTAACAAGAAAGTTTTGAGTTCTGAAACTTACAGGTTGTTTTTATAGTACAATGACGTCTAATATGTCGAAAAATCAAGGGAATTTTGATTTCTCAGTTCATGTTCATTTAATATTAGAGAATGAGGGGTTGTGCAAACCACTTGAGTTAACCCTCTAAGAACCAAAGTCGCAAAATTGCGACAACACGTCATACTTAATCAAATAGACTGTAGTTCCTAATATGACTGTAGTTCCTAATATATCTTCCACTAGATGGCAAACAATGGTGCCGTCGTGCAAGGCGAGAGTGTTCACGAAGCACAAACAAGTGATTATTTCGACCCTTTGCCCAACGGGGATGTTCTACTTGAGTTTTGTACAGAAAACATGGACAGAAAACCTCGGACACTTGGCTCTCCATAAAACAGACATCAAATAGCTCTGGGCAGAATTCGGCTGCGAGCAGCACAACACTCTCCAGAATAACACTAGAGCATGTCATATCTGCGCCAGCACAAACCAAATAGTTTGTATTGGATTATGTGAAAGAGTGTGTGAGTGTAAAATAGCAAATAAAGGGATGATATACACCCGCTAGTCTTGGGGTAAAGAAGCAGGCATCCATGTGCTATGTGATTCTTCTCTGCAGGTTCCGTAGTGAATGAATAATAGAGAACAAGGACATGCTTGATCAGTGAGCGCAACCCTGCCTGTCAGAGTCGCGGATGTGAGGAGAATCATACCCTTGTTTTTCTGGAAAATGTCCTTGTATGCGTGTCGTATAAATAGGGGCCATGTTTAGTCCCCGATGCAAAAGAGCCCCCCTGACCAAACCCTCACTGCTCCTGGATTAGAATAAGAGTAACAAATGGCTCTTGTAGAATGTGTTTTCATTGCAGTTGTGTCCACAACACTGGGTCAGGTGATCTGCCGCAGCGATTCCCCCGGGGTATGCGCTTCGCTCTCTTTCATAGAAATTTACTGAAGCAATAAATCTGGTGTGCTTGTGGAGAAAAATTAAAGTGGAGCCTCCCAGGAGGCAGAAGGGAAGTAAGAGAAGGATATAACAATGCCTACAAGTAGAAATCCAGGCTAACCTCTCTGGAGGTTGTGTCAACTTGGGAACAAAGGCTTCTCAACCTGGAGTCATGGCTCAAGGGCTAAAGTCCATTTAGTGGGGAGGGCGGTTCATAACGCCAATCCACTACCTGGGAAGTGGGGTATTACTTTTTCCGGTACATTTAAGGTTAATTTCTCCACCCTTGGTGAGAATACAAATACAGTTCTTGTGTGATAGGATGAATGATTACAGGACCTGAGGCTGAATATATATTTTTTCAACACATTTAGATTTGAAATAGTTGTTTTCTATGGTTTTGATGTTAAAACTCCCTTTTAATTATTGAGTTTGCATTTGGATTCCTAGTATAGTCTTTTGTAAGTATTGTTGTCTCGGTGGCAAATTGCTTATGTTCCTGTGTTGTAAGTCGCTTTGGATAAAAGTCTATGCTAAATGCATGTAGGTTAATTGTACTGGCCACAGGAAGTTGATTGGAATGAAAGCAAGAGGATTTTTTTGGAGTTACAATTCAAAGAAATTCTGTGAAATGAATCTTATTTGTCTATTGCTCTATGTATCATTCTATCTATCTGTCATTTTCTCATTCTGTGTATCGTTTTATCTGATGTTCTGTGTTGTTCTATGCTTTATCCATCCGTCATATCGTATATTTCATTTGTTCGTTCATCCAATTTTTCTTTGTTTGTTCAATAATGTTTATTCATTGTATAGTTTGTTTGTTCATCTTTTCATTTGTTTGGATGTTAATTTGTTTGTTTGTTTGTTTATTCATTCATTTGTATGTTTGCTTGTTCATTCTTTCATTTTTTTTCATTTCTTCATGTGTTTGTTTGTTCATTTGTTCATCCGTTTATTCATTTGTTTGTTTGCTTGTTCATTTGTTTGTTCATTCATATGTTCTTTTGTTCATTTGTTAGTTTTTATTTGCTCATTTGTTTGTTCATGTGTCCGTTTGTCTTTGTTCATTCGTTAGTTCAATCATTCATTTATTTGCTAGTTTTTTTTATTCGTTTGTTTGCTCATTTTTAAAGAGCAGCTACTTGAATTTCTTTAAATTTCAATTAATTTCAGTTCTTATTCCTTAAATTTAATATTTAATTGCATTTCTGCAAAATAAAAAATTTGGGTTAAGCATAATCAGAGTAAGATAAATGATATATGAATTATCTTTCAGTTCTGTAGCTCAAAAAACTAAATGCTATAATGCGACTATAGGTCAAATAATTTCAGTAGCACATATGCTATCAATGAATGCACTAATGAAGCCACAATTTGTTACGATTCCTTTCAAGTAACATTTGGTTTTGTATCACATTGCACCCACTGTTTAAAGCCTTGTTGAGTGCTGTCTGTTTGTTTTTCTTCTTTCATTGGGCTTTTTAGGTTTGCCACATTTCCTCTTATTGACACGGGGGTGTGGAGTGAGGGAATGGTGCAGTAATAGCCGTAATGCTTTGGCTGTGCGGCTCCTACCACAGGACCCACACATTCCAGGGATTACTCTTATTACCAGCCATTCTCTCAATGGAGAACAGAGTGGCCTAATGAAATATTCAAATGGATGAGGGGGATAAAGCTCTCCATTACTGAATTAAAATTTCAGAATGTTTGTGGTGCTTTTCTTTGAGTATGTGTGTGCATTAGGGAAACTGATTAAGAGTACGCAATGATTATCAGCCTTATAAAATACAATTTCAGAGCCATTTGTGATGAATTGTAATATGTTCGTAATAATTTAATCAGTAATTGATTTAAAGCCTGTGCAAATGTACTTTGTCCTGAGATCTCAAGGGGTGGTGAGATGGTAGACTCTGCAAGACCAGTAATTTATTGCAAAAGAACTATTGCATTTACAAATCCACGTGGTTCAGGATCATGATTCATCGCTCTTAGCCAATTAGCAATGTTACAACAATCTCAAATCTTAAAGTAAGCTGACACAAAACAGTGACTAAAGTCAATATGACTTAATGCATAAATGCCTTAAAAATAAACACCACAAAATATATTCAAAAGCATGCGTTTGGTTTCAAATAAATGTTTGCTGTAAAAATAAGCCCATCATGAACAGGCTACGAATGCACAGTCGGAGTAAATTGAATGGGCATTGCTTAGCTTGAATCCGGGACTTGTAATATCCCATAGTCCAATGTTAGGTCTGCCTGTACATCCTGAGCAAATGATATACTAATGGGATTTCTCGCTGGAATCTATTAACCGTTGATTCCACCCATAAAGTTCATGCAGTTTAGCTAAATGATGACTGTAGAGAATGGCACCATGTAACCAGTTGGTGTGAAGCTGTCATTAGATCAAGGATGATGTGATGACCCCTCCTATTCAAACAAGGTTATAGTTAGATTGCTTGCATTAGATCTACATTTGATAAAGGATGAAATACAGTACCATAACAAAGGTATATGCAAAACAATGGTTTCTGAGTCACTCAGCAATTCTGAAACTTATTTTATGCCTCAAAAATAATACATTAATCATTTTCAGTGATGGAATAAGATTTTTAACCTCTATTTTATGATGTTGCCTCTGGGTAACAAAGCCATATTATTTACTTAGCAACCAGATGATGCATATATGATGGCATTAAAATGGTTAAATGGAGGACTTACCAATAAAATGCTTTTTGTTTTGTCACAAGTTACCTGGTGGCCAAATTAAAACCTGTTTCTGGCATAGTACACAATATTGAAGTTATCGTGTGTGTGTGTGTGTGTGTGTGTGTTTAAAATTATTATTATATATATACTGTATATATATTTTAAATAAATAAAATAGATATTTTAAGTAACCATTAAGTAAACAGTTGGCAATTCTATTAGCAGTAATTGTAAATTATATTATGCTAATTTGCTTTTTTGTTAACATATTTACTATTCTTCAGTAAAAACATGTATAGTCACCTACATTTACTATAATATAGTAAATTCAACTATTATTATTAATATAATTTTTTAAAATTGCATTCAATAGCACAATGTTGCTTTCAGGTAATATACCATAACAAATACTGCCCCAAACATTGTTTTTGAATAGGGGTGGGCGATATGACCAAAATCCTATTTCATGGTATGAGAAATTTTATTTCATGATAACAATATATACCTCGATATAGCTATTTTTATTTTATTTTTGTTATAAAAATTAAGGAAAATAAGCTAATTACAAGCACAACAGAACAAATTAATATGAAATAAACTTTTAATTTATTCAGCTACAGTAGGCTAGGTTTATTTAACATGTAAGAAATATTACAGAAATTGAATAAAGTGTATAAATAAAACACTGCATAGTCTTCATTGTATCAATCAAACATGGTTAACATTAATAATGACAGATAGCAGCAGGTAAATAAGGCTGCTGTCCCTTTAAGACCAATCCAATATACTGAAACGCATCCGGTTTTCACCCAGCTGTTTACATTTATTTAACACATAACCAGTGTTAATCTCATTGACAAATTATTTTCGTCAACGACATTTTTTTTCACAGACGACAATGAGACGATAACAAGCTAAAACGATTTTTGAATGACAAAATCTATTGACATTTTTTTCATAAAAACGAGACAAAAATTTTAGGGAGGGACGATTAGGGAAGAGATTCATTCAAGAACGAATCTGCTGTGTGGTTCCAATCTCCGTGGTTCAGAGGTTAGATGCGTGCATACATATGAACCGGCGGGACATGAGCTAACATACACTTGCTGCACGTCGCATAAAACGTTAAAAAATGTCAATATGTGGGAGTAAGAGAAGAGCAGACATATGGATAAATCTGACGACGCAAGAGAGAACTCAATTCGGTCCGCTTTTCTGAGCGCAGAGACTGAAGCATACACACGAAAAGCACATCTCACAGCATGAACGGAGAATTACACACAAAATTATGTAGAATTGTTTTGACGAATATTCACGTAAACACAGTTAATTACATCTGAAGTAAACGTAAACAGCAGGGAGAACGTGTATCAGTACATTGCATCCATTGCATCCGTGTGTGACGAGAGGGTCGGGGCCGAGAGCCGTGGGAACGGAGCGAAGCCGGTGGAGTAAATGCTAATGCACGACACCTGCGCCACTCACCGGTCTCGAGTCCCACGGAGGAGCTCCAGAAGGATAAAAGGAGGAGTGACGACAGTGTTGGACGAGAGAGGACCAGGCCTGGACTTTATTTTGTGTTTTGTGTGCGGCAGTCGTCCGCTTTACTTTCATTTTGTTTATTTTATTAAAGTTTTCTTCCCGTTACTTCGAACTTTGTTACACCGTGCATCCGGTTTTAAAGGGACAGCATCCTAATTTAGTTGCTATTGTCTGAGTCATTGGTGTTAATCAAGCAACAAAAGAAAGAGAAAATCACGCACTGCTCTTGACTGAAAAACTTTAGTAGCCCTAAAGATTAATCTAAATTTATTTATATAAATAAATATGTCTGCTTGAAAGAATGAAGAATATGGTAAACAAGTTGCTATAAAGAGTGTATAATTAGCCTATATAACCATTGGTATTTCATTAAAAAGAATACCATGTTCTTGTTCTTTATGAGAAGTGGGTTTATTTAATTTTAACATGAAGGCATGTTGTGTGTCACCGCAGTTAAATCGGTGTCTATCATGATTAGGGCTGGGTATAGAGTATAGAGAGGGTATAGAGTTCGATACTTTTTAGGCACCGACCGAATTGCCTCGATACCATCGAGTATCGAAAAACGTCTCGTCGTTTGGTACCAAATTTCGATACTTAAGGGGTTAATCTCATCAGCGTCAGTGAGCCAATAAGCCTGCAGCACTAGCCGGAGTGTTCGACTAGAAGATGTGCGGTGCAGATCGATCAGTGTTTGACATCCGCGAGAGCGATTTGGAAGCGCACGGAGCAGTCTGCTCTCTTTATCTCTAGTGGTACTGTAATACACCTAGTTTACAACTCAGAGATGTGGCGCACACGTGAGGCTGTAGTGCAAATGCATCCCAGCCCCCTTAGATGTAAGGCTACAAGGCTACAGGTGCATTTATGTTTTAAAATGAAAACGATCCTCGTCATACTGGCATTTCCACTG